>NC_051161.1:13653251-13828251 GCF_013339745.2 Dermacentor silvarum
CAGCTCGAGGATAAAAATTAGAAATTGGTGTAAGAAGTTCCCAGGATATCATCTTTGCGTTGTGGAAGCTGAAGATCCAGTTGGTACTATTCAAGTTTTTAGAGGGTCAACTGCACGCATGATTGATTTCTTTGTGATTTTTGTGAACCAGTTCGATACACACAGTTCTCTCTTGCGTCCTCATAAGATGCGCCGTGTGTGAGATTGACCCATAACAATAAGGCAAATTTTCGAACTGTCATGAACTTCTGTTGCAAACGCACACACCGTTTCATTTCCTTTGATCCCGAAGTGATTTCCCACATCCTATTTAACCACCCAGCTTGAGTACTTAGAGGACTGTAGCTCGTACTTACGTCTGCGTTGTACCAAAAGAGTACTTTTAATACAAGTGCCGACAATGCTTCTGTAGTGACGACACATTTTCGTGGCGACATTGATCGTTTGACGAATGCGATGGCTTCGCCAAACGTGTTCTAGTGCGTCTTTTCTAAATCTTGTTTTCATTCGGCGGCCGCTGCAGCAGGTTGTCCGGTAGTATACCGCCGCCACGATTTCTAAGATTCACTCACTTCTATTCAGTACCATTTCTGCAGAACTGCCTACATTCCCAAGAAGACGTTGCGTTTTTTTTTTTCCCAGCACCATATAGGTTACTGAGAACGATATATTCTTGCTATGGCTATCATTAACGTCACAATATGCATTCCTCCGCGTTCATTTCCGGCGCACATTCGCAACCGCGGGACATCTGGTTGTCCCATCGGCCAAAATAGTTCCCTCCGGCCAGCATAATCGCTCTTCCGCCGGGCCGCGCACTTCCGCGATTATTGTACGACCGCGGCTGGTCGCGACGCTGTTCTCGTAACAACACGCGGCCGCGGCTGCGCAGTCCCTCGTCAGCAGCGCCTCGCGCACAAAGGACCAATGCACTCGCGCACAATCATTCTACGACGACACGCGAGAGCATCGAATGTCACCGCGCGCTTTATACGCGCATACATTTCTCCATTCATTCCAAGGATCCACGGCCGCCCGCTTTTCTTCCGAGCGTCGTCTTGCAGCGTGTGTGCGTACACGGCGCGACACGCAACGCAGCCGGCTTATGGCGAAGAGATCGTCTTTCCTTGCTCCCGTGGCAGCGTAATGGAGCGAGACAACGAGTCTTTCCTGGCCTCAGCTCGGCGTTGGGAGCGCACCGAGCTTCCCATCCTTTAGGTGGTCGTCTTTCCTTCGCCTCGGGCTCCTCGCTCGGCTTCGCTTTCCTCGTAATTAGGAGAGCTTTACCTCGATCTGACGAGACAGTTACACTGCGTGCAGTAGGAGCCGGTCGAATCATTTCTACGCGACGCGCGCGGTGCGTTCCCGACGCTATGTATACTCTTGCCGGCAGATGAAGCAGCCGAGGCGTTGTTTGGTGTTGCCGCTCACGACGCACCGGCAGCGTGCGTCACCGTTGTTTCGACTAAAACGGCCGCATTAACGTCGTTGCCTGGCTGGATAGCGTGGCGTTTCGTAGAACGCGCAAGTCGTAATAACGCGGAGACTATGCGTACGCCATCTACAGCAGCGTGCGCCCGCGCTAAAGTATACGTATATATATAGTTGCGGGAGCGAGCGAAGCTCTCGCGCTCGTGACGTGCCTAGGGGAACAGAGAACCAACCACTTGCGGAGCCAACCGGAGGAACAACAACGACAACGTCGATAGAGAAAAAACAGTCTGGCTCCTTCTTTCCCGGCCCGCATGGGCGCCGCGTGTACTATAGCAGCGTCACGCTTGTGTTCCTTGTCAGATTGGCCCTAGAGTGACAGCGCTCGTGCGAATGCATGCTGGCCGAGCCCTGTTGCCCGCCACGTCTGCAATGCTTTGCAGTAAAGGTGTGCATAGCCGTTTATATTATAATCACAGTTCCGTGGATTTGCACTCCCTTGCCTCACTGCTTGCTGCCCCCTGTACCTGTTTATTCTCCGTTTGATAAAGTCGTCACTGCGCATGCACACCTGCCCAGGCGGGGTATTCAGGCAGCCCCAGAGATTTCGCGAGAATCCTCGAAGCGTTTATCCAATGCGTGTCGCGTAGGTCTAAGTGTCTCCTGAAAGGCGCAGGCATGCTGGCTATTGGAGGTGCACCTCGAAGCGTTATCACTCAGCGACTGATGGCGCGAAGAGCGGCGAGGCATTGGGCCTGATAGAAACGCTAAACGCCAGAGAGCGGCTTCGTCTTTTAAAAGCCTCTCGGCACATTTGAAGAAGCCTATGTCAAATCAAAAACACGTGCAGCGAAAAATTTTATCGAGACACTGCTCACTTCATTGTTCGAAAATGGAATGCCCGCGAGCGGTTTTATTTGACTGAAGACCCCGGAAGGCCTACGGCACCGTATAGCATATATTAGCGTAGAACCACCAGCGGACGCACGGCGTCCAACTCCTAACATCCTCTTGGCTCCTTTTAACGAAAGGTTCTCCAGAGGGCAGAATCGAAGACGACAGAAAGTTTTCTTCCGCTTCTGCTTCCTGTATATTAGGAAGCAGCCACTGTGCTACAGATTCCTTCCCACGCAGTTTCAAACTGTTTTACACTTCCTGACGCCTACTTAGCTCACAAAAACGCGCCGCCAGACTGGCGCTCCTCTGATGGCTAGCGAAATGCTCCGTGACAGTCGCATTCGCGAAATCTTCTCTCGTCATTCCTACAGCGGGTGTCAGGGAGCGCAGCGTTTAACGAGAAGACAGTTTACGCGGCCGGCGCTTGCATGTCTGCTTAGCCCGAAAACGCGGAACTCAGCTGCCGCAGTCAGTCGAGGCCCGCGTTCCACAGTAAGGGGGGGGGGGGGGGGGGGGGGGGACAAGTGCTTTCGGACAGGCACCCAGCCTCCCACCGGTGCCGTCCCTGATTAGCTTGTCGCTATTCAACGCCCACGTTTTGTTTCGCCGATTCGAAGGAGCGCCAGCAACGCCCTAATGCACTCGGCAGGGGCGCCGACGGCGGCGGCGTCTGTCCTTCACGTCTCGGGGTGCGGACTCGAATCTACGTGCGTCGGCGCCTCGCAAACGAACGTGCCCGCTTAGCCCCGAGAGCCGCCATATCAAAGGGCCGCTGCTTTCGGGCCACGCGACGAGCGAGTTCGGTTCTTCGTATATGGCATTAAACATGATGCTTGTTATTAACGGCACGTGGCCGCCATTGTCTTCTCCGTTTGGCCCCGTTCTTTGTTTCTTTTGTTATTCCGGCGAGAAGCAACCGTGCCGCTATAGCCTGCAGCCTTCCTTAACTCGCGCGCGAGAACGTATTCGCGCGGACGAAGCCGGTGTGGCGTGCTTAAGAAGCGCTCGGGCGTCTAAGGCGATTAGGTGTCGTCTCTAACGTCTGCCATTCGGTCTGTCTTTGTTGTACCGTGTCTCGCTCGGCCTTGGACGTGAATTGCGCCTCGTATGGCGCTTGTAAACAAGGTCTTTTATGTGGCTATGCCTCCCGAAGCCCGCATGCGCGGTAAGTGCGCCTTGTCGGGGCTCTGTATAGCTACCGTGCGCGCATTAGTCGCACGATAAAGACAGCGCTCAGAATTGGACGTACACTGCGCCAGGGAATGAGTCTTAAACGCATGGACCGTCTGATTAGGTTCTACATCCGTGCGCGCTGTATTATATGGACAGCATACACACGGAAGTTCCGTGTAGCATAGGTGCCCCCAGCAGGCTATACTCTGTGCAGACAGCGAAGTGTGATTTGTGCTCGCTGCAATCTCGGTTGTGACATATTTGTGGAGATAGTGAAGCTGATTGCTCTGTGCGCTCAAAGGAACGACGTAATCGACGAACGGGACTGTGGGTTAGTTCAACAGAGCTTATTGCCGCTCCACTGGGTGCGTGATTAGTGCGACAAATAACCGTGAACGGAATGGAGTTTGTAACTGCACTTGACGCTAACGCGGTTGAGACAAACGGTGAAGTGTGAACTTAAATTTCAAAACATGTAGACTAACCCAGACTGCTGCTCGCAAATACCGTACATATTCTGTTTATAATAGTTCAGTCAGGGTAAGACGCCTCGTTGCGCAGAACTACGGAACGTTTATTTTCTTTTTGTTGTTTATATAAAAACACTTGGCACGTGTGCTCAGTGCCCATATTCTACAGACAGGTGAATGCCCTTGATATTCATTATTGCTTTTAATGTTTTTTTACGCACTCGTTTCTAGTTTTCACTTGCGTTCTTGTATTCACTCATTAGTTGCAAAGCTCGGCGGGGGCCGCGCAGATGAGCTTGGCAGATTAAACGATTTTACCCATGTCGCTCAAGAGTCACTTTAGTGAAAAGACTTTTGGGGCAGTCGATCACGTTGCTGGAAAACGGTTCATAATTCTTCATATAATTAAAGCCGTAAATTTCATAATTGATTTTACTTTTAAATTTTTGCTTTATTGAGCTGAATATTATCTGCAAATGTCACGAAATATCGAAGTGATAAAAATGGTTTCTCGTTAAACCCAGAATTTTATTTCGTTCAGAGTGGTCATAACCAAGTTGTGTTCACACCTTCTAATGCTCAGGCGTGGGGGCTGCGATCTGTTGGCGTACAAAACATCCCATTTGCACTCAACGGTTATTAGCATACGTACTCGGGCTGACCCCTCATTATTCAAACAAGAGAGTCCTTTGCAATCATTAGTGAGCTTTCAGCGGAAAAACTGGCAGGCTACGACCTGGGAGGATGTAGGAGGCATAATCTGGCTGCTTTGCCTGTACAATTCTGATTTGATCCTTCTTATCTGTCATTCCGCATTACATACAGCCAAGACATCGCCATACCTACGCTTGTTTGGAAGCACTAGTTAACAATGACCACTTCATCACTACACTGTACTTATGCGTTGGTTTTGTTTGGCCTAACTGAGAAACGCTCTCTCTCTTCTTTATATCCAGGGGAATGCTATATACAAGGCAGAAGCACATATACTTATACCCAGCGTGATTGAAAAAAAAACAACATTGAATTGACAAAAGATTGCTTTGGACGTGCGAATATTGTGAGTATCAAGTATAAAAGACGCACAATATTGCACAAAATTGTATGATTCTTTTTGCTCATTAATTTTAAATGTAGAAAAATGAGAAAGCATCATTTTGCTTGTTGCGATTCGAGATTATATTTTACATACTTTCGAATCCTGCAATAGAATTCACGAAATTGAATGAAAAGTATCGTTAAAAATACTTGGCTGCTTTCATTCTGTGCATGCTTTTGGGTCTAAGGGTCTTTCTCTTTTTTTTTCTTTTCTTTAAAATATCTCGCACATAGGAAGCGTCACGTGCGTGAATTGTCACGAAGCATTCACATTATCCGGAGACAAACTTGGCAGAAATGCATATTAGTACTTTAGGGCAAATAATATGTTTGTTTGTTTTTTACTATAAAAGCAACAAAGTGTGTAAAACGCTCAATGTAGCGTAGTTGGCTGGTGGCCTTCCAGTCTAGAAGGAGGAGGAAGAATACGGGAAAAAAGGGGGTGGTTAACCATGTTTAAGACGGCTGGCTACCCGGTTCTGGGGTAAAGGGAAATAAAGAAAACCGAAGGACAGACGAGCCAAAGCATAAATTCATGACCATAAAGCTAACGCCTTGCTCACTTTTGTGATAACATGGGTGTACTTAGCTATAAATATTTTAAATGTTTCCGCACGCTAGCTAGCGTTCATCTGCACCGTTCTGTTATTTCTTATTGTTTTTGTTTTTTTGTCTTACCTGAGTTGTAATCAGTACGTCGAAGTTAAGTGCCCGTCTAAGTTATCGTTATAGCTGTCAACCGTATCTCTATCCCGATATATGGTAGCAAACATGATGCCCTTTTGTTTAGGCTTCTCGTTTTCCTTGTGTTTGTGTTTTTTTTTTCTCTCTTTCGCTCATCTAAACCTAACCTATGGGCCAAGGTTACACAATATTTCTTACGTAGGATTTTACTATGCAGCATTTTCAGTGTTTGGGCTACTTCACTTTACAATATAAACTTATTGCCATGAATATTTTTAATAGTTAGTGCACGGTATTTAGTTTAACAGACAGCGCGGCTTTGCGAAGTTAGAGCGTAGACGATTCAAATCAATACCTTTATGCTTTTCCTTTAGATCAAAGGAAATGAGCATTCAATAAGAGCTTCTATACATTTAAAATCTCGACGAGGTGAAGGCTCCCTCGATACGACGGCAATGGACATGACAGGTATATAACCATAATGAAGAATGGTACATTGGTGGAGAGTTACAATAAAAATAAAACAATTACAGTAACATACCGATAATACACGCAGCTTTTTCAGCTTTCAAGCGTGGCACACAAAATCAAATAAAGACTGTGGAGTCCATGCCCAATATTTATTCATTTCATTTAATTTCATTTATTTCAGAAAGTGCTCAAGAATAGCTCTACGCCTTAGTATCCGTGCACTTGTGTTACAGATTACGCATGCAATATACTTTTCATCAGACGTCTGGCGTCAGAGAATACTGTTAACGTCCTCGCGAGAAAGAAACGAAGAAACACTGTCCTTTCTATTGAACATAGCCATCCCAAAAATGTCTCGCAGCACTGTTAGCGGTATCATTGTTATATGAGTGCCCTTATTTTGAAGCTTATTTAGCAAAGTAGCGAGCCGATATCGTAGCACCTGCTTTCCATAATTCTTATGACAACGCCTGACAGTCCATCGTCCAGGACTGTGGGTAGCATGCGTAAATTTATTCATTTCAAACCTTCAAAACGTTTCTTATGTGTTGTCTTTCTTTCTTGCATTTATTCCATAGAAACGAGATAGTTGGAGATCAGAAAGTGAAACCTCACTCACAACGTGCACTTTCTTGAATAGTTCTGCAGTATGGGACAGATAAGGCATAATAATAAGAAGAAGACCCCATTATATCGACTCTAGTCCGAGTCATACCTGCTTGTGGAGGTAGCGCACTCCTGTGGTGACTCTCTGACAATAAGCATGCGCATGGTCATGTCTGGCGCATGTACCACCATTGTTTTAGTTCTCTGGTGAAATAAAACACTGAGCACCACTTTAAATTCAATTAAATATGCCGTATGGTAAACCGTGCGATATTTAAAAAAAAGAAAGGAAAAGCTAGTTAACGTCGCTTCAGCATCCACTACATTTTCTAATCCGTTGTGCTCTTCCGCTGAGATTGCCTTTTCACGTGATATGATTTACTTGTGCTACTTCGACAGAGTGCCGAACCTATAATTTAGCGGTCTGCCTTTATCCTTACAGCATCGTCACTTCTTTTACGTAGAGGCGCAGCCTTGCGTGTGCCCACTGTATTTGACGGTTGCGCTCATGATCTCCGCAGCGTATATGGTTATAGACCTTCGTGTGCGACAGTCGTTTCATGCGCTCCGTGCGTAGAGTGTGATGCGTGCTCTTAATATGAAATAGCCGGATTAAGTTTGAATTGCTTGATGTGTCTCTTGTTTGACGTTCGTTTTCTGTACCTCTTTTTTTAGCGCCTCTTTCACTTGAGTAATACTTTTTGTCTCATGCACTTCCTTTTTTACGTTTGTGGGATAGCTAGCCGGCTCTACTGTGGCATACTTTCATGTCTACATCATTTACCAACCAACAATAACAATAAAGACTGCGGAAGAAGAAGAAAATACAGATTTAATTCACACGTTGCATTCAATGGAAGAAGCTTTCGTGAAGCGGGTAATTAAATGCTATACCCCTAAGTGGGATGCGTGTACAACTGTGTTTACTTTCATATTACGCACGCTTAACGTGAGGCAATATGCTTTTTAATGAAATGCACAGGTCATAATTTTAATCTGATGTAATATTTCTGTTTATGCATTTGATACACCGTTCACAGTCTATGCCGAAATGGAAACAACAATTTAAGCGTACGCACACTGTGATGCATCGATGCAGCAATACACAAGGACGAAGGTGATGTATGTGACGCTTGTCGAAGGAAGAATGATGATGAGAGAGATGTATGAGGCACAGCGAAGTACGAGGCATACGTAAATGCATTTAAGGCTCCTATACTTCTTGTGTTACAGTGGCAGTTAGGCACCCATTCTGGAAGAAGAAGAAGGAGGAGGAGCAGCAGACGACGAAGAAGACCTTATCTTCTTCTTCTTTGTGGGGTTTTGCGTGCCAAAACCAGCTCTGATTCTGAGGCACGCCGTAGTGGAGGGCTCTTTATTGACTAATTTATTACAAGCTATTAACTCAAAGTAAAACTACCCGATTCTTGGCCCATCCCCCAATGTGGGTACATGCCATGTTTTGAAGGCATAGCAACAACCACAACATACGACGACTCTAGTCCGAGTCGTCTCTGCTTGTGGTGGTGGCGCTCCCCTGTGGTGAATTGGTGACGGGAGTCATAGTCCCGCTCTGGAGGGCTCGCCCAGAGTGACCCCACACCCAGGGGCATATATGCATCGGCGCATACCCAATCGCCAAATATTAGGTAGCCCAAATATAAGAAAATTAAGAAACATCAACGAAGCCATCGAATATCGCGCGGTGTTCCGCAAGATGTCTGTGTGTGCTTTAATGACGCATGTGAGCCAAAATATATGTATAACTTAGTAATTCATTGTTTGTTAACGCAGAACAGTGGTGCGTTCACTGGGCAGTACTTTGGTGGTTGACATGCCGTGCTATAAAGTCCGATTAGGCGGTGCGCGTATGATATCCACATAATATCAACATATGTATCCGTCGACATACCGACAGACTGATGCGAAAGCATGGGGTTAGCTAAGCCAAGAAAGCTTCAATGAAAACTCGACAGTGCGCTAGTTTGTTAAACAACGAGAAGATCTCGCTGCAGCAAGTACACAAGTACAGGGCACCAAGAGCAACTAAAGCTTCTCACTAATAACTACTATCCACTTTAATTACTGGCGCGAAATTGTCTTCCTGATCTTAACTACGCCGGACCTCGATCCCAAGTAATTACCCCATAGTTTCCTACTCACAGTATAGTTTTCATGCGTTTTTCATGCGTATAGTTTTTCATGGCTATTTCGACAGTCGCTGCAACAAAGACAGCGGCTCAAGCACTGTTCTTCTGAGCTCCCAAGGTGTACACTATATCTTCAACGTGTCTTGCGACATAAAACCGACGCCCAACGGAACTAAGGCGCCGGCAGTTCAGGACGAGGTGTGACCTCCGAACTCTGAACGGCCTGCAGTGCTATATATATACACAAGCGAGGCGCGACTCCGTGTCACGACTCGAAAGAAACGCTCCTCGCTTGCCTTTTCCACTCGTTATAAAGTTCCGTCTCCGAACGACGCATTATTTAAATGGGCTCCGACTGCGCAAGCAAGTTTCCCGGTAGGAAGTGTGTGCTCGATTGTGCGATCCACAACACGCTGTGCGAGTAATCGCGTCGTTGGCGGCTGGGAGCAGTGTGTGAAACAAAGGGGGGTCATTTCAATGCGCAACACAATGTGCACTCGGTCCCTTCGTGTACACCTTCACTAACAGAAAAGTAGCCGCGCGGTTTAGTTGTTTGGTTGAAGTAAGCGTGCTGATAAAATACAAATACACTCGTTACCATGCGCACGGGGGGTCACCGGAAAGAACAAATGCTGCACCAGAACAATTTACCAACCTGACTTGAAGTAATCGGGTGAACTCGCTCTAGCATGCTATGACACTTGCGTGTACACATGCGTGACAAAGTGTCGTAATCGCCCAACTGCCGACAGTAACATTTTTTTTTGTTCCTGTTAAATTTGTTTCATTTTGCTTTTGTTTTATGTTATCGCTCGGTGCTGTTTTCGTCGGGAATCGATGTATATAAAATAATTTATTTTTAGTAACAGGCATCATCTATTGCGATAACATGTAGCCTATATACAAACCGCGGCCGTAGTGGGCATAACCTGTAGTGTCGTTCCTGTGACCTGCATCACTGGCATGATCCGATCTTGCAGGCTTTACCACGTCTTTATGTGCTCGAAGCTAGACAGCACCATGACATCCACCGAGGACTACCGAGAATATTGGCGCAGTCAAACGCATACCCTGAACATACTAAGCAAGTTCTTAGCTCCTACGATAGTGGTGGGCTCTATTATGAAACACTGCTGCAAGTATGAAATTGTCGCACGCTGTCTTCTCCTTCTTATTGATAAATTTTGAGCAAGTATTTTCTCGATATATATTATGAAGCAACCAAGATAAGTGGTAGAACAAATCTTCGTACATACATTGGCACCTTCGGATATTTTATTTCACACGCTAATAATCATACAGCGGAGCTACTGATTACGCGAACCTTGGGTCGTGTCTGATTGCTCTCCTTATAGTAGATGCCAGGTTTTTTTTCTCTCTCTCTCTCTCTCTCTTTCTGCGTGATCGCTTTATGTCTACCCACCTGATAATAATGCCTGACAGACTTATTCATGCGTCCTCAAAAAATAATTCTGGGGTTTTACGTGTAAATACCACCCCCTGGTTATGAGGCACGCTATACTGATCACCCAATGCACAGTACACAACCGTTTTTGTATTCCACCCCCATCGGAATGTGGCTGCCGTTGCCGGTATCGTAACCGTGACTCCTTCCTCAGCAGCGCAATGCCAAAGCCCCTGAGCTACTGTGGCGTGTCCTGTGTCATAAGCATGCATATGCATGTCCCTTTACCACAGGGTGAACGAAGTTTCATAACGAGGTGTTTATGCTTCGCACTTCCTGCGCATTTATTATCACTTGCAAGGCTAGAGTATCGCAAATGGTCCGAGAACACTATTCCCCAACCACTTCCCGTCACTAGCTATAGGTACGTCGTCTGGCCCCCACGAGAATTCATTGCGCGTACGGCGGGCAAGCGATGACAGCAGTCGCAGGAAAGAACAAAACGAAGATGATGAAGCTGCCAAAAGTCTTCGTCGGTCGAGTATAACTAATTGTGATCGATGTCCTTCGAGGCACTCTATACCGCCCCTGCCATGACGCAAGAGCCACGGCGGACGAACAACCGAGCTTCTCCCGTAGTCAGAAACATGCTTGCGATCCGTGTGTCTGACGCGCAAAGAATCGTATAGGTTGTGTAGCGTCCGCGAACGTTATGCTGCTGCCGCCGCGTTGGCGTTGCGACTGTGCACGTCACATGGGACTGCACCATCTCAACGACGCGCCGACACGACAGACTCGATGCGTGCGTTACGCCAACTGTCCGCATAGCGTGACAGGGGAGGCTAGGGTCTGGAACATCCCTCCCCCCCCCCCCTCTTCTCCTATAGAGCCAGCGTGGTCGGGCACGGCGAAGGCTTACGACGCGGTACTCCTCTTCTGCGTGCACCTGTGCATGTGCTCGCGACGGTGGCAGCTCGGCTGACGGCCTCGCCGCTCGTTGCTCGGCCTGGATTCTCCGCTCAAATTGGTGCTCGCTCGCCGTCGCTCAGCGCCAACATGGAGACTTCAGCCAGGCAGAGTAGGCCGCCCAGTGGCCGATCGCAGACGAGTTCGGTCCTGCGAATGGCGCGTCCTCTCGGAAGAAGAAGAAAAAGCACAAAAAAAAAACCTCTGAGAGACGAATGCCCGAGTCGCGCCCCGCGTTGCTCGGGTGGCACGCGAATCGCGTTTCGGGCGCGTGTCGAGGATGCTCGAAGAAAACGGGCGGGGAAGGGCTTTTCGCTTTTGTTTTGCTTGCGCCGCGGCGTCCTTGAAAGAACGAGCCCGAACCGACTGTCGCTCTAGTTCTCACCCCTCCTCGTCGTCCCTCTCGACTTTCTGCGTTCGGTCGAGTATGTAAGCGAAAGTCCGACGTTCTGGCAGCGTATATGACCGTGCATATACCCATTATTTCTACATTTCTTCAGTGGGCGCTCTTCTTGCCTTTAGGCTCCGCCATCGCTTTCTATATATAAATGTAAGGTGTACGGCTCTGGCTTCTTGCTGCAGAGAAGGAAGCCTGCTCACGGGCTTTTTCATTTGTTTTTCCTCAGATTCATAAAGACACAGATAGCGCCGGAGTTCACTGCACGCATGCCTCGAACGTTACTCAAGAATGTGCGTGGTTTGCGTCGCGAAGCTTATGAAATCATTTCTTTCCCCCAATTCTCTTCATTGGACGTCTATTTCTTTAGCTATGATTACAGAATAACGCGTCCTATTAATAGCCTAATTTACGATACTACCGTAACTAATCGGCAAAAAGAAAATGCATGCCTTCTGTCAGCGACCATGTTTCAAGCGCTGCATCCACTAAGGGGCCGAGGCGTGGATTTCTTTCTGTTATTCTTCTGTAAGTAAATGGAGCCCGTCAGATATCTGGGCCACAACAAACACCACCCGCTCCGGTTGTCTCGATTCTTCAAGCTTCTCAGATGAAGCGTGCGCTGCCGAAACAGACGCCAGTCGAGGCGCCCACCGCAGAAAACGTGTTTCATATTAAGGCCAGGGGCCTTGATGCGCCGCGCGCGTTGAAAAATCGAAGCAGTTGTTCGTCTTTATGGGTAAGCAACATTCCCTGAGAGTGCAAACTGATAATATAGTTAAAGTCAAAATATTCTGTTGGGCCCGTACGTGCGCGCTCGTTTCGCACTTCTCGTGGCTCCTCTTGCAAAAAGTTCACATCACCTTGACCTCGGAATACCTTGGTTTACGGATTTTCGGATTTTCTCGTTTCTTTTTCACCTGTTCTCTGGCCGGTCTGAGCAAAATTTTCGAGCTAAGGGATATATTAGGCGTTCTTAGAGGCGTTCATTTAGGCGTTCATGGCGACGCGGAAGCTGCACGACGGCTCCGTGCGGATTTACGAGTCAATGCTACAAGCGCACTTTCTCCAGGCGCACGCTGGGTGCACGGCTAGGCTGGAGCAGTACTTAATACCGCACTGTGCGGCTGGCCGACGCACACGCACGAGCACACGCGCGCGCTCTACGAAGAATCAACACGCCAACCCAAAGAAGAAGCACGCCACGGCTCAACGGCCTATAGTGCGTCCCAGACGCTTGCGCGGTGACCTCCAACGGTCTTCACGGTTGCAAAACGCGCCAGCTCGCGCGCGCGTGGACCATAAAGCGCCGCGCAGACTCCCGGCAATCAAAAGCAGCAACGGTAGGGGCTCCCCCCCTCGAGTGCCCGGTGGAGAAGTATACACCGTATCCCGTGGGCGCATGAAGCGCGTGCAACGGCGGTGGCTGCGTTGTTCGCCGGCGCAAATCGCGTGCGTATACCGCATGCGGCGTCGGAGGCCCCCCACCCCCCCTCCAGAAATAGAAGCATTTAGTCTCAGCGAACAGCGGCAGCTGGCCACTACTGCGCCGACGCCGTCCCCGGGCCGGCTAAACGATGCATCGCCGCGTGGCCTTTCAGTGTGTGCACTGTGTCCGCCTCTCTTCCAGCTGCTTTCCGAGCCGCTGCTGCTTCCACGCGCCCAGTGACCGCGCCAGTTCGCCTCGCACGGGATCCAGCTGAGATGTCGTCATCGCAGAGGACGCATGCCTCGCGGTCACGGCCGACAAATCGGCCGCGAGCGCGCGGCGTCGCGAATGCATGCGAAACAGGCAGCGCTCGCTTCGTGGCACCGACCGCGAAGACGGCGTGGCAGTAAACAAAATGCGAAGAGCTCGATCGAAGAACGCCGTCGAGACGACACCTGAGGGGGTATAAATAAAAGGGCGTTCCAGGGGGATGAAGAATCCGCGATGTGGAACAGAGACATCGCCACGGCTTTCATTCCTCTTTCGTGGAGTCTAGGAACAACTGCACGGAGAGTGAAACGTCCCTGTCCGCCGCTGACGTCTCTTTCTTGGTTCGCTGTTTGATCAGTTCCGCGCAACAGAGCGTAAATAAGAAGGAACACGCGTGCTGATCGAAATATGATACTATTTTATTTATTTATTTGTTTTATTTATTTCTCTGCCGCCACACTTCGGCCACTCTTTCGCCACTTTTTCTTCGTTCCTTATTTCAATGTTCGTGCCCAAGATTCCGCCATTTCGTTTCCTTTGTTCCAGGAGGGGCGTCACGATCGCGTGTTTTATTCATCGTAGTCTCGCGGAAGGAACAAAAAGCAATGAAGGAGCGGGCCGGTCAATTCTCCCTGAGGGACCGCGCTCTCCTTCTCCCTGCTTAGCGTGCTCGCGCTTCATGCGGGAGAAAGCGCGCCTCGGGACAAGCGAAGACTCCCGTTAATATTCCCGGCACACGAGCGTAGGCAATTTAGAACCCGCCTACGGCACTTTATTTATATTTTCCTGCGCGCGCAGCTTGATTCCGCCGCGCGTGCACCGATGTGCAGCGCGGCAGTGCCCCGCCGAGTCTTTGATCCTTCGCTCGTGTCTTCCGAGCGTTCGGAGATTTTCTCCGCCAGTTCTCCTTCCTGTATCTGCTCGTAAACATTTGATCCGAAGCGCGAGCGAGCGCGCGGGTGCTTTCGTAACAATTCCACGCGTACCGACGTCGAACGCTTCGATGCGTACGCTTCTCATTGCTACGACTCCTTCTCTGCCCGCGTTGTTTAACTCCTTTGATCGCCGTTCGCGAAAGCCCGGTCATCTGTAGCGGCGAACGAGCGGTTTCGAGGGAATCCTCTTTTCTGTCGCCGTCTAAACATAGTAATGCATTTAGAGGCATTGGAGCGCGATGCCCCCTTTCACTTTCGTTTATCCTATGTCGCTCGAGCATGTGAATGCGGATTTATTCGATGCTTTCGGCGTTCTTCTCTTCACGCGGAAGGAACCCACGGCTCTTGCTCGGTGACTAACGCCGAGTTTGAATTTCTGTGTAGCGGGGCATAGAAAAAAGGTATGCATGTTTTCGCAACCCCTGCAGGTAATGTAAGCCCTGTGTTGAGAAACGGCGGATCAGTTTTTCCCGATGTCGCTCATTAGCCGGCATAAAATCTTAAGTAGGTTTTGAGTATTTTTTAGTGTTCTCGTTATTATTCCTGTTATTTATGACAATTACATTATTTATAGTCCTTCATTTCCGTCGTTTTCTTTCTTTCTCTTCAATCTGCTCCACTCGTTAAAACGACATGTATACATGAGAGTGCCTTTCCCGCAGTGATTTAGTCGCATTTGTTGAAACTTCTAGGAAATTTAAGGCGCTAACTGCGCGCTTTTTTAGTTCAGTTGTCATGGGGCAAATATTTTTTCCAGTAGCTTGGATTTTCTCCAGCATTGCGTCGAAGGCGCGCATTTTCCCCACTCTAATGCGAACACAGGACAAGAGAGCAGCGGGCAGCGTTCGCAGCGTGTCTGAACCAGAGCAGCTCAGGCAATCTCTAGCTCGCGCTTCCCGGATGACTGGCGATGTGGCTGCAGCGCCGGGCATTCGTCTTCACTACAATCACCCCCATCGGAAAAGGAGCCATCCTGGTGCAGCTCTGTCCTATAGGGCAGGGCTTCTCAGGACCTATTTAATAAAGTTCTTTGTCTGTCTGTCTGGCGACTCATGATGAACATAGAATCATGGGTTCTTAATACGGCTTCAGGTGTTGTACGTGGACGGTTTCGCGACCACGACAGCGTTGGTCCGTAGGTGACGTGACAGGCTCGACAATATAGTTCACAGGCGATGTCTGCGCTACAACACGGTAGGGTCCTTGATATTTGGATACAAGCTTGGATGAGAGGCCAGCAGGAATGGCAGGAACCCAAATCCATGCAATGGAGTCCGGAAGAAAGTGACAATGCGGGTGATCATCGTCACGTCGAAATTTTTGTTGCCATTGGTCGACGGCTGTAAAGGAACGGGCGAGTTGACGGCTTTTCTCGGCGCGGCGGGCAACTTCAGAAATGGGTGTACATTCGGATGGGTCGGGTCTGTACGGAAGAATGGTGTCGAGGGTAGTCGAAGGTTCGCGGCTATACAAGAGGAAGAATGGGGAAAGGTTTGTGGCCGCCTGTGGTGCAGTGTTGTAGGCGAACGTGATGAATGGCGATGTGGCTGGTGCGCCGGGCATTCGTCTTCACTACACCACATACTTTTTTTTCTTTTTTTGGTCTAGGGCGTGACCATTGCGCACTGCAAGAAATGGTGTTCAGTAGCTTCTTCCTATTCTCACCGACAGCATCCCACGTTTTCGCTTAAGCCTATATTCTGCATAGAAAATACATTGTGTATGCAGAGCATGAAACTAGTGTATTTGTCACCATTTCTACATAACGGCCTACATTTAGTGGAACATTAAACTCTATTTACGTGCGAATGTGAAAGAGAATTGACTTTTGACCACAGTTTTTAAACCATGGATGCTCTTAAGTTTGATGAACACGTGAATACCTTCTGAAGTGAGCGCGTCGCCTTTAGTATATATAGAGATTCATAGTGCCCTCGGGAACAAACAAGTTAACGAGTCGAGTCCTTGCGTTATTAACGGCCGTATTTTTCTTTTGCTTCTACCAGCTCAGCGCTAAGATATCAACAAATGAAGCGCGTAAACATTAAATGTCAACGAAATAAAGTGCGACCAAGCGAACTTACACATAACGTACCTATCCGTGTGAATAAGTAAGTGGCTGGAAGGACGAAGACACAGGCGCGCGCATAGCTGTTTATAGGTGCATTATAAGAATTCCCAGCGAAAAAAAAAAACTCTAGAAAAGGAAGCAAGTGGACAGAAAGACGCAACTGACGATTTGAAGCAAAGTACGAATAACAGAAAAAAAATTTGGCCGCATATCTGCTTGCTTTCGCTGCAAACGACGTCGAAAGACGATAGTCTTCTGCCGCTCTCTCTTCCACCCCTCACGCTCTTCCCCTCCCCTCTCACTCCTCCCATGATGGATGCAATGGAGGTTTTGCTGAATTCAATTCAAATTTCCCGCGTTCGCCCTGCTCTCGCGCCATCTGTTGGGGTCTTTTATTACTGTTGTCTTAAAGCCGGCTACAGAGCCGCGGCTTCAGTCAGCTTGTTTTTAACACGTAGCGTCTCTTCGACACCATTTCTAACGCGTTGATGTTTCATTTACTAACGTAAAAAACAGTCCAATGTGTATTCTTGATTAAATGAACGCTGCGGATCAAGGTTGTGTACATATATTTTTTCTCAAATAGGCCTGAGGTTTCCTTTGCGCTGTATAATGTTGACGTGTATGATCCCGTGCCACCAGAGCAAGTAGCTTGGTTGGTTTTGGCCTGGCGGTTGAATCGAGTGATGGACAGACAGAGAGACAGACAGACAGATCGACAAAGTTTTTCGCGTTTATAGGTAGCTCAAGAAAGACTATCGTCTTTTTAAAAAATCCGCACAGAATGTCCCCTGGGAGTTAGCTAAATGATACGTAAGCATTTCGTAGTAACGACGTGGTGTTTCGTATAATTACGAGAACAACCGCGAAATAATCGTGAGACGGAGAGGCGCGGTTACCTCACCGAACTATTAAGACTACCTGCACAAGATAACGTAGAAGAGTCGAGCAGAAGCAATATTCACTCGTGTTATATAGATAGCCCGCAGTGGATGTGGGCGTGGGATGAAATGACGAGGGAGATGTAGCAAATGAAGGAAATATATGCGCACTTGTATTTTCTGCACTTGTTATGCCTTGCGGCTTTCCCTGGAACGTCGGTGTCAGGCGACATCGGTAAGGCGTCGCTACTCTTGTTCGTTGTGTTCAACAGCGTGTGGCTGTATAGTTCCCCGCTCTGCGCAGCGTCGTTGAGTTGTTCCTGGCGTAATCTGTATTGACGCGGATAATCTGCATTTATGCGTTTCCGTTCTTCCTGAGTGGGCCACTGCGGTTGTCTAGGCTCTATTACGGTAAATGTCACAGCGCTGCGGCGACACGAACTGCTGCGGAAGGCGGCGCAACGTGAACTGATGAGGCAAGCAAACTACTGCAGGTGGCGACGGCAAGCGCGCTGATGACGTTCCGATCACTATAAGCCGTTATCGTTCTTATTATTCGCCATTATGAAACGTTATCAACCGTGCTCCAGTGGCGGCTACGTCTGGCGCGGCGGCGTGGGCCGTATCTTGAAAGTGATGCGCGATGCCGACAGAGAGTACCGACTGCTGATAACTTGGCGCGCTGTGTTCTCACCGCTTACTTAGCGCTGAAGAGAGACGCGCGGGCCCGTATGTTGAAAGCGATCGCCGAAATGGGCAGAGTGTGGCCATGTGGTGAGAGCTTCATTCGCGTTGAAAAGACAGGCAGCACGAAGGTCGCTCGCTGCTGCGGGCTCTATCTTGAATGCGGTCGTCTTGCATGGTGGATGGATGGACGGCTTTCTCGTTTGGTAAGCACAGAAATGCTTACGCATTTAACTATATCTTTGGAAAATCAAGACCATACTGCTGCGAATGCGTGTCATCGCAAAGCCTTACGTAGAAAGTCCATCTCCTTCTCTGTTATGCCGACTGAGGGGACGCTGATGCAATTGTTTCCCTCTCCCCTTATGCAGAAGGAGGTGGGCTTTCTACGTCACCCTTTGCGATGACACGCATGCGCAGCAGTATAGTCTTGCTTTTCAAATATTTTTGTTTTCTGTTAGTCGTACTCTTCTTTAAACCGTGAGTTGATAGTCCAGCGTCTTTCTGTTCACTTGCTTCCTTTCCTAGAGTTTTCTTTTTTTTTTTTTTCCTTTTCGTCTTTCCTTCCGTTCTTTTTTTTTTTTTTTTGCTGCAAATTTTAATTATGCACTTAACGCAGAACCAACTAGCGCAACTTTCAGCCCTCAATACAGCTGTTTTTGTTTTGAAGTGCAGAAATCTGCTTCTCACAAGCAACAAGTTCTGTCGTGGAGCGAGAAGTCACAGACGCGACGTGTCTCTCTCCCCAGATGCAGAAAAACAAACTCTCTCAGGAGACTTGCGCGGCGGGGCCCACATTGACAAACAATATGTTCGCTCGTATGTTCTGGTTACCATTGGCCGATCGCCTACGCTAATATATCCAACATCGCGGCAGGCTGACATTTCTTGCGTAAGAACATTTTTTTTTTTATTGGGACCCAGATTCCGAAAATCAAGCCTACACATTTATTTCCGATCTGCAAGCTACCCGCCGTGGTTGCTCAGTGGCTATGGTGTTGGGCTGCTAAGCACGAGGTCGCGGGATCGAATCCCGGCCACGGCGGCCGCATTTCGATGGGGGCGAAATGCGAAAATACCCGTGTACTTAGATTTAGGTGCACGTTAAAAAACCCCAGGAGGTCCAAATTTCCGGAGTCCCTCACTACGGCGTGCCTCATAATCAGAACTGGTTTTGGCACGTAAAAACCCATTATTTAATTTTTTTTTATCTGCAAGCTCACTTCCTTGCACGCTCTTACATGCCTGTTGCGATCCTCGTTCGTTACCCGTGCCATTGTAGCTGAATAACTGAGAAATTTTCTCTAGTTAGCTGCTTCATTATAATGCTTCCTGTCTGCCTGTGTGTTCATGCTTCTTTGTGCTTAGGAACAACATACAAATATAGAGGGTGTTACGATTCCGCCAGAGCAATCATGCTCAGACCACGTGCAAACGCATGGTGATCGGCGTGCCTAACGATCTCGCTCGTCAACATGAATAAACGTGTCACTCGCGAGGGTCAGAGACGAAACGTGTCGTCCAGCTCTCAACCTTGCTTCCCCGCTGAGGACGTTCACCCGGCTCCGGTCACCTACCATTTCTGCTAACCTTTGGATTGCCCTAGCCTGCAGTAGGGAGAAGGGAGGGAGAAAGTGCCCGGATGGTGGAGGATATAAGAAGGCCAGCTAGCAGCCACGTCGAGAACACTTTTTTTACAGCGTAAGCTGTTATGGGCTCATTCCAATAGCCGTTTCTGGTCGCGATAATGCCGCCGCCGCCCCATAGCCGCTATCGCCGGAAGTGCGCAAAAAAGTACCCGTTCTCCGCTGGGATCGAGACAAGGCCCGCTGCGTGGGAGTCGGATACTTTACCACTGAGCCATGCAAGCGCTTGCTATCACGCAGAAGAAAAATTCCCTTTATACGCGCCCTGCGCCTCTGCGCCTGCGCGCATAAGAAGGCGCGCAGGCGCAGACGACTGGAGCCTCCGCCAGTATAGTGGCGCCATCTAGTTAACGTGCCTGCAACCACCGCGTGCGACGAGATGCGATTCAGACGCGATGTGATTCAGACGAGGCGCGCAATCAATGCTATCCCGATGTTAGATGTGCGCTACGTATTCTGGGTACCTCTTCGGTACACGTTATGGCGTCTCCTCGCTGCTGAAGAAGCGAATCGTAGAGCTACGTGCGCGGCTACAACCAGGCATCATCGGGCTCAGCAGACTGCTGTGCAGAGAGCATTAGAAGCCGCAGCTCGCCGTCGCAGGGCGGACAGTTCAGATCGCTCTCGTCAAAATCGAGGCGAAGACACTTTTCCGCGAAGACCCTGTTGTGCGTGGGGCCGAAATTGGAGCTACTCTTGCGCCGCTCAACCAGCTGACGCTGTGACTGTGCTGCGTGTGCCGCGCAGGCCTGTGACTTTTGCTTTGCCCTAGCGTGCAGGTGCATGCACGCTGAACGTTTCTTGTATGTTTTCTTTCGAGCACACCGTTCACCCGTAACCATGTAATAAACTTATATTACTTGTTTTTACGTCACCTCGTCTTCCCTGCCGAACCCTATCCGATGGTCAACCTGGTTCGAGCTCCAAGCAGACGCTGTTGAAGGTACCCCCGAACCTCGGCCCGTACGTAACAAGGGTATAGAGGAACTTATCTCTGCTACGTCTGCGTTCTTTGCCAGAATATGCTGCTCGCTTCATCCTATACACGTTCGTTTAGCTAAAACGTAATTCCCATAATAACTATCGTCAAAACAGTACTGTCACCTGAACGCAGCGCGCACCTTCTTTTCATAGCCATTTTCCTCCTTGCCCATCCGTCCAAGCACTGACTAGCACCAATAACAGTAGCCCAGGTGTTCAATGCTCTACTTCCTTCAGCGCTCGCGGTGTATACCATGTAACTGGAAGGCCTAATCCCATGCTCACATTCACGCAACTTCACTCGCGTTCAAAACCATCCTTCCCATTCTGCGTGCGCGCATGTGGTCATCAAGGGGCAAGATGGCGTGTTCCGTATTCTCCGCTGCCCGCTGCCGCCTTGCTAATGAGAGCTATTTTTGCGCTGTTTACGGGCTCCCACGGCCCGCATGGCAGCGGCACGCCAGCCGATATCGATGGACTCGAGGCAGCAATCGCTACCAGCAGCGTCTTGCTTCGGCTAGCTACGTGATGCTCAAACCAGAAGCAACAATACCTCACGGCTGAACGCGGGGAAATGAAATCTCGGTCGTCATGGAGGAGGCGCAGAGAGCACGCGTATTAATAGATTCCGCTGCTCAGAGCTGTGCAGCCAAGCTTTTTCTACGCGCATCTGAATAACCAAAATATTCGAGAACTCCCTTTCGCCGGATTAACTCTTATTTGCGTGACAGATGTTTCCTTAAAATAAAGATGTTTCTTTCCTGCTCTCTGTCGGTATTTAGTCCACATAGGCAGGAGGAAAATACGAGACAGCTTGGCTCTGCCTTCGTTGAGCTCATCCAGACCAGCTCAACGTGTACGCGAAACATCAGCCCGCGCCGCGCATACCAGCACCGTAAATATGTATCCTTAGTATCTTCGTGCTTTTTTTACGTCGGAGTAACACTTTATTTTAGTCGTGGGAATCGCTTGGTTTTGAGGATATCTTGTCTGTGTTTCCTACACACTCCTGCGTAAGCTCTTGTATTGCGAGCTGTGACTATCTCGTTACAGTTATCCTTATGGTTACGTTATCACCATCCCGTTACAGGCTTCCATATCCCGTAATCCCAAGCATGGTGGGAATTCTAAGACCACCCAGTGCTATAGTCAAAACCGTCCCACGGTTACTGCTGGCTGGCATTTGTCGGTCTCTCTTACCCATTGACTTCGTAATCATCCACCGCGCCAAGGACACACCGCATAGCTGCGAAAAAGCGTCAGAACATTGTAACTTGCGCGCGTCACTCAATAATTAAGGCATGTGCGCATTCCGACTCTGCACACGAACGCGCAGCTTGCTTTGTTCTCGTCATCCTCTAGGCGTGTTTCATTGTCCCTTCTTGATTCTGTCGCTGAATTTCTATCAAACGGCTAATCACAGCCGCTGGACGTGCAAGCCGCGAAGCAAAGGGGCGTGTCCCGTAGTACACATGTGTGCGTCGACTCACTGAGCGTATTCTTTCCTTTCGTCACGAGCGCGGCTGTTCTATTTTCCATTAGCTCCACGTTCCCCTGCGCCGCGGATATATGACATTCTATATGCGCAGCGAATTTTCCCATGCGCCTGGAATAAACCCGACAATGCTACTTTGAGTCTTGTGTGCGCCACGCGCGCGCTCTCGAATCGAAGCGATCGCGCAGCAGCAGCACACAATGCGGTCGTTAACCTGCTTCGCTGGCGTCGTCCGCTCGCGCCGGATGGAAAAAGAAGACAAAAAAATTGGTACCGACAACAACGAACGACACCTATAGTCCGATCATGCTTCCCGCTATTGATGACTCGGCGACTGCGACACCTTCTACGGCAACAAAAGCCAAAATAGACATACTGAAGAAGAAAGCGAGATGACTGTGCAGCTTTCCGAGCAAGTGTACACGCGTAGGTATGAAAGTGTGCTTCTGTGTTTGTGTTCCTCGACCAGGAAGCGTCGTTTTCGCTCATGTCTACGGATCGATCGGCTCGCCTCGGGCGAGCTTCGCTCCACGGAGGCGAGAGAGCGCTGCATTTGCTTCGACGAAGTCGGGAAGTGCGACAGGCAACCCGCCTTGTCCTGATTGACGTGCAATCAAATCCCGCTTCCAGCTCCGCGCGTCCTCTTTGCTTGCGCTATTCCCTCTCTATCCTCAGCTTCATTTTGATGCTCTTTTTTCTTTAGCCTTCTGCGAAAGAGTTGTACCGTGCGTGTTGTTCCTATTTTATCTCATCGTCGATGGAAAAAGAAAAAGACAGCGAATGGTGACCGAAATCGCGTCGCCCTGGCAGACGAAGCGGTAACTCGCTTTCGAGCATCCGGAATACACGTCTTGTATGCAGATCGCCCGCATATTCGCGCAAGCAGCTCTTGGGGAGAGACAGACCGCGAAATTAGAGCACGCAAAAATGTAGTTGCTGCTAAGTTATCTTCATTTCATTTCACCTTGTTTTCGTTAGCTGTTTCCTTTCCTGTTGACTTCCTATACTGTACGCCGAACGCGCAGGCAAAACATACGCCGCACATCAGCCATTCGGGCGAAACGTAAGGAACGCAATTTGCACCACTCGTCGTCCGCCGGCAATACGTGAAGCGCCTCTGAATTATTTACCACATAAATAAATGAGATAAGGGGTATACCGACAGAGGTGAGGGCGGGTGGGAGGAGGTAAGGTGAAAGGGCGCGCGCTTAAGTTTACGCCCGTGTGTATTTGAAGCGCCATCTGGGGAATCAAAATAACGGCACTTGTATCACCTTCTGTTTTGCGTCTGCATGTTATCCGTGTGCCCCTCCCTCGCTCACTTTTCTTTTTCCGTAGTCACGAGCATGTGCGACACTCCTCGCAGTAGTATTCTCGCAAACGCACGTATATACCCGACAGTGTGTTTCGATTCCCTCTTCGCTCCGCATCTTCCGCGTTGCCAGCAAGTCTCTGTGCCGTCGAGACAATGGCAAAATGTTGTTTACGGAGCGTGCCGGTCCGTATTTGCATACCGGGGGCATGTACTGCGTTCGCCTACTATGCGTAGACGACCAAACGCAGGACGCAACGAGTCGTACGTGTTTTACTTTGCTTTGCATATAACGGGCGCGTAATTTAAACGGCGGTTATTCACAGCTATAGCCGGTCCTGCCGTCATTGCAGGGCGGTGGGCAGCATCTTTCTGCACGCACACCCCCGACGTATACACTTGCGCCCTCTGCCTTGACGGCACCAGCTGTGACGATGAGTCACGGTGCATTGTATGGTTTGTAGCCTCGCGTATATGTATGTGTACACCCGGCCAGGTTATTCCTGCCAGCAACGCGACGCGCATTAGCTGTTCTTGCATATATACCGCCGGTCACTCCACTCGCCTTCACTGCTTGCGCCATGGCCGTGTCTCGTGACGGAGGAAAGGGAGGGCCGACGTCACGTTTTTAACCCTAAGCGGCAACCTTTTCGCTTTTGTTGCTTTTTTTTTTCTTTTGCTTGCTTCACGCTGCGAGCGTTGATGGCGGGGCTGTTGATTTGTTCGATGCGCTATATAGCATCTACTTCCGCATGGAAGCCGGTTTTTGTCTTCCGTTTCTTTCTTTATGTGTCGGGTTTTGTTTGATCGCAAGGTAGTTATTGCAGTGTGAGTGACCTTCATTGGCCTCGTGGCCTCTCCTCGTACTGTAATAATGATTGACGCACAATTGCCCGTGAGTACACTGGGCTGTCTAGACTACGACGGGCAACGCGTAATATTTCTCACGTATGTCTAAAGCTATCGCTGTGGTGGATGCAAATGATTAAGGCCTGTCACACACACGTACTACATCCAGTTCGCATACTGGGCACGCGCCCAGTATGCCCCGAGGGCGAGGGACGCGCGCTTTCACGGGGAGCGAACGCACGGCGGAGAGCAAACGCGACTTCCCAGTGTAAGGGTAGCGGTGGGCGAGGAGGGCATCGAGGCAACCTAGACTGTGCGTGTGGGTGTCCGTTCTCCTGGCGCTGAGCCGTGCTCCCTCAAGGGCTGCAGAAGATACCGTCAACCTTTCCCTTTTCCACACGAACCACTTACACACACCCGCTCTCCCACTGCGGCGCATGCGCCAGGATTAAGGCAATGTATGATGCATGTCTGGTTGACTTCCTTGCCTTTCCATTTCTTGCTTTCTCTATTTCTCTCTTGTCAAGGGGAGAATGCTGACTATAGGCGTACGTACAAAGCCGGACGTATATCTTAAAAATTTAAGGATTATATGCCAGTTAAGGATTTTATACGGAACACTCGAACCCTCCCCCCCCCCCCCCCCCATCTGCACACGCTGCTTACGTCATATTTTAAAACCATATAAACATTGTATCACACGTCCTTGATTTCATTGTGAACAAGGCTACCGTCAGGGGAGCTGAACCGTCTTGTATTTTTTATTGGTCGGTGTCCTTTTTACCCTTCTTCATATGCCAGTTGTGTCACAAGGGCACACACCGGGTCTAGAGTACTGACCAATAATGTGCACATACCCTCTGGCTCAACAATGATGTAGCCCAACTAGAAGAAAATTAGGAAACTCAAACGAGCCGTTGGAACTATGTGTAAAGAGGGTACCTATAGAAAGCCTAGCTCTAAAGCACATGACATATAACAGCACCTATATAATGTCCTCGTCCATGAAGGCGATGCGCCTTAACTGTCATACTTTACCTTAACACGCCATAAGCGCCTTTCTGCTTCCCCTGCAGAGGGTGAAGGAGATGTCTAGTTGGAATGCCTCGAATGTGCTAACATGTTGCATCTTCCTCCCAAACATTCGACATTTGCGCCATACAGCCGGCGTTTCTTAGAGTAAACCTGCCATAGATGTGCATCCATTGTTCGTGCTGAGTCTGTCGGCGAATGTGCTCTGAGCTGTTGAAGTTTAATCGCAGATCTTCCCACCGCACGTTATAGCGTCGACGCTATAACGTCGACGCTATATGTAGCATCTATAGTTTTCTATTTCGCGTTCTCTTCGCGTGGCGTTAAGAGTTCCTCGCACTCTTCGCCGTCGCAATGCGCGTGCTTGTTTTATCGCTTTTCCGTTTTCGTTACCGCGAGAAGCGCTTCTGCGTTTACTCCTTCGTCATGTGCTCGCCCTTGTGGAGGTTTTCTTCGTCTCACCGTCATAAAGACCGCCCGCAATCTCCGAGATATGAGCGAGCCCATCAAATCTACAACCAAGCCCGCTCATGGCAGGGCCTCATCTCAGACAGAGGGAACGGAAAGTGAAAAACGAAAAAACAATAGCTGTAGAAGCAAAACGATGCTGGTTCTTTTTATTTTTTCTTCTTCTTCGCGATCTTGCTCGACTTCGCGCCGCTCCCCACCAACAGTAAACCGCGAGGCGATCACTCGCAGCCCCGCCGGCGGGCAGGCTCGCGCGCGAGAGAGAGCGCGGCAGGGCTGCCGCAAATACTCGGCGCTCGGCTCGTTTAAGCGTTCATTTCTCTTCGATCTGGAACAAGGCGCATTGTTAGGGGCCCCGCCAGTTTTAGGAGGCGGCCAGTCACGCAGTATCGGTTTAACTTGACCTAGAACGCCGAAATATTCCCCGCCAGAGGCGCCGTGTCCCTACGGAGGCGTTCGCGATATAGCGCGAACACCGCTTTATAGCTCCACCGGGCGCGAGCATCTCCACCGCCGATGCCGTCGAAGAAGAAAGCTGCCGCCGGCTCAAGCCTAAAGTCGTCACGACTGGCGACCAGCGGCTGCTGCGAGTCAGCGGAGGCAACGGTGGCTGGCTCTTCAAGAATGGTGCGGCATCGTTATGAGCCCCGAGCCCTTGAGGCAGGCAGCCCCGTTCCTCGTTCTAATCGTTCCCGACGGCAGCGGACGTGCTCTCGGCACGCCGTGCTGGACGCTTCCTCTTCGAAAGCATCTCGGCGACTTGGAGGCCGTTGTCCGAGAGCGCGCTTGACCGCTGGCTGCGCGTGCGAGATCTGCTTCTAAACACGCGGTCGCCGTCCCGTCTCTGTCGTCCGTTTAACGCCGCGGTCACGGTCGCTCTACATGTGTCTGCAGTGGTTTCACTTTTCCTTCGTCTCGTACTTTCTGTCCCTCGCTCTCGAAGCGCGCGCTTTACGGCGCAGTCGTGCCTCGAAATTTCTTGCTCCTTTCCCATCTTTGAAACGGGAATCCCAGAGGTCGGTATTTCAAAAGAGTACCTTCGTGCAGTGAAATTAGAAGACGCGGAGGGCCGCATGAGACTTGCATTTCTTTGTGTCTACAATATGATCATAAAGTATAACGACTGCACCGTGACGGCAGGGTGGAACGACCATGCCATTGCGGGAATCATCCAGAAGAGTCCTCGAAATTCTTGGTTCCTTATAGGGGCGAGGACGTCCTTAATTAGGGCAATGAGTGTCCAAAAGACGTCGAGAAAAGCGCTTGGTTTTACACCTCTGAAAAGAAAAAACAGTTTAAAATTATTTGATTAGCTAATCGTAACACATCGCTATCATAGTGCTGCAAGTGACTAGTACTGGAGACTAAATTGTAGAGCAACATGAAAAACTGCCGATACAGCTTTCTGTTGCTCAAGACGTGCTACATATAAAAGTGTTTTTCCGAGCGTGAAAGAAGCCCGCGAATACACGCACAATTGTCGCGCGACTGTGCGCTCGAGGGACTTGGTGTATTCGCGGGCTTCTTTCACGCTCGGAAGAACTTTTATGTAGCACGTATTGAGCAACAGAAAGTTGTATCAGCAGTTTTTCATGTTGCTCTACAATTTTCTGATTGACATTTTTCATCTAATTATCATATCTGAGAAGTTTATTAATTAATACTAATTATGTATTTAGGCATAATACAAAAATAATCTGAGTATCTCCAAGCAACGGGAAACAACATTACCCATGCTTCTGCCAAGCTACGGGGCATTTGCATATTTTTAATGTTTGATGCAAGTTATGTGGGTCACCATGTGGGACACTCTGTATATGTGTGTGTGTGCTTGTAGAAGAACTTTATTTTCAAATCGACAAGATTTGAGTCCGGCGTATTTTTAGTGGGTCTGGACACTCGCCGCGGACGCGGTTCCGAGACCTTGTCTCGAAGCGGCTTCCTCGGCTCGCTGGACGGCCCAGAGCTGTACTGTACTGTACTGTACTGTAGCTGTGCTTTAGGTCTTTGAAATTATGAGTGACGCCGGGTGCTCTTTCTTGCATATGAAAATAGCTAATTAAA
This sequence comes from Dermacentor silvarum, assembly GCF_013339745.2. Lineage (NCBI taxonomy): Eukaryota > Metazoa > Arthropoda > Arachnida > Ixodida > Ixodidae > Dermacentor > Dermacentor silvarum. Next base: position 13,681,117 of record NC_051161.1, read on the forward strand.
GCACGCCTTTTTTGTGATAGCTGAGATAGTGGATTTCGTAAAGCTTACTGCGACAATGGCGCTTAAGCAACGGGGACAAGAAAAAACGACGAGGTCGGTGCGTTAGCTTTCAGCTGAAGGTAATAGTCGCAGCAACTGTATCAAACCAAACTAGCACAAAAGTTTGTACTCTATCAAGCTTGCTGTGATGAACCCAATGTTACGAAGGTGCCTGCAAACTTTCAAGTGCCTTGGAACCTTTCGTTCATTCTTAGCTTTGCACCCACCGTGGCTGTCCAGTGGCTCTTGCGTGTTGTCGTAAAGGCCAGTGGAATGTCCCATGTTGCCTCAGAAGGCCGCTGTTTCGCTTCTCGGCCGCAGCAGGCGCATTTCAAGAAGGGGGGGAATGCGCGAACGCTCGTATGCCGAGCTTTGGGCAAATTCTAAAGCGATCGAATTGCACGTGGTGTCGAAAGTGATCCTGAACCCTCAACTATAGCCCGCCTCATCATAGCTAACGTGTCGATTTGTGGCATTAAGCCTCGTTTATCGGCCCGTGGATTCTGTTTTGACTACGGGACGTGTCCCTCGCTTGCGCACGCTTTAAAAGAACGTTGTCTTTCTCCCGCTCATCATTATCTGCCCGCTTCTGCTATCTATGGGGCAGCCAATCAGACGCGTTTCCGGTTAACCTCCTTACTTTCATTTCTCCAGATTAGCGTTCTCTCTCTCTCTTTCTCTGTAAATCATCTGTCCTTATTTATCGTTTCCTTCCTTTGTGCCCATCCATGAATGTGAATTATCCGTAATGATGTTGGCATCTTAACTTCGTATACGGAGCCCCCCCCCCCCCCCCCCGAAAAAAAAGAAAACAGTAAAAAGAAAAGCAAAGCAAGAAAAGAAAAGAACATGTGTCATTAGACGCGCTGTTGACAAGTGCTACGCGGCTGTCGTGTTTCTGTGGTGCGTTCCTTGTATGCACAATAAAGGTTCTTCCTATTCCTCCATTTTAGCGGCCTATATTTTAAGCCCTTATTGCTTCCAAGATTCCTTTATATTTCTGTGCTTTTTCTTTTCTGTCTTTTTTTTTTTTTACATGGTCTTCACGGCGCTTCCATTTTGACTCTGCAGGCGCTATTTTCCCCGTATATCTCATTCTTGTGCGCCTTACAGAACTTCAATGGCGAGATGTAAGAATGGAAAAGGCTTTCTTTGTGCGTCAAAAGAGGGACCCAGAATAGACCAGACGGAACGTTTTAGCTCCTGTACGCTTCATTTATTACAGGTACGGGGATAACCAGTATAACGCACGAAACCTGCTTGATGTGCGCTTATGTCATATCCCTAGTCTAGCTATAAAAATGGGACCGTCTATTTTTATACATGTTGAAAGCACATTTTGCGAGCCTGGTCAACGCGCTTGATGGAACATCGGATCTATTTTCAGACCATCGCCGAGGCCTTAGGTGATTCGTAAGAAGCGAGCTGTGCACTGCGCAAACATAAACATTGCATCACATTACTGCTGGGACACCACAACGCTTATTCGCCTGAGTACAACAATTCACTTGTTGTTGACATTGTCGTCGCCGTCATACTGATGCCACCATTGCCTTGCTGCAGCCGACATACACACTGCTCGCGTCACACACACAATCATTCACCTTAAACAAACAACTTTGTCCATTTGGCGATGCTTTGCAGAAGCCCAAACGTTCCTGGATAAATAGCTACTTGCAAAATGCTTCGTATGATGTCGATTCTAACGATGCGTTAAATCTGTTTTTAATGCGTAAGCGTTAGGCGTGTCAAAGTGGAAGAAAATGACCGACGATTACGATACTCCCTAATGCGCAATTTGGGCGCAACTGTATACGTGGTTCCCTTTCGCGATATATTGAGGCAAAAAATTTGACCGGAATCACCGCACCGACTGGCAGTGGGCCAGTGCCGTCAGCACCTTTGCAGAGAGAGGGGCAGCATGGGAACGCTGGTATGATGAGTGGCATCGGATCCAACTGTGGAAGAAGACGACGACGAACACGCAAGCAGTGGCACGCCGAACGACGTCGACGCTCAGCACAAGAACGGGTGCCTAAGAGCAGAGCTCTAAAAATTTCGCTGTGCTTTTCTTATCATTCAACTTTCCTCTCTATATCTCTGTTGCATCCACGCCCATCGTTGCAAATATTAGAGGATAAGGCGAGAGAGAACAATACGGGATGTTATCTTGAAAGATTATTTGAAAATGTTTCCTGAAATCTATCTTTTCATGTTGCGCTTGATACCTCCGCCGTCGCTCGTCGGGTTAAAAAAATTTAATTTCAGGGTTTTACTCACCAAAACAACGATATCATCATGAGGCACGCCATAGTGTGGGACTCCGGATTATGCTTGCCGACCGGGTGTTCTGTAACGTGCATCAAAATTTAAGTACACGAGCGTTTTCGCATTTCGCCTCCATCGAAATGCGGCCGCTGGGGCCGGGATTCCTTCCTTGCGTTGCACACAATTTCGTTATGGTAGTGACAAGCCGCCAGTAACCACGGATGTCATGTTTTCTTTTTTTAATAGACTGCAAAGAGGCGTTTATCAGCTTGCTTCGTAATGAGTCACACCTCTTTGTTCGTTTGATTGTCAGTCTTTTCTGTCGCACTTCGTTGTCACGCACGCCAGCGTACCGTAAAGAAGACCTTTGGCATAGTAAAGCCAGTTACTGCGCGAACTAGCTAATTGTACGACAACGGTGAAACGGTGATAAAAACGACAACTGCGGTATGATGACGCTGAATCGACCATGATGGCGATGAATACTGCGGCATGACGGCGACGTTGGCACGACAATGACGACTACGTCACATAACTGCAATTCCCCTAATGGAATCAAAGAGTCACCGGAGTCTGGGGATCCTTAATGCGAATCAATATCAAGATCGATCTCTGAGTTTCTTTGTACGTCAGGCCGGGTGGCACAGTTTAATTTTGACCGGCAAAGTAGTGCCACTGTGCGGAACAACAATAAATGAATGCATAAAACTTGTCCATACAATGTCGGCTTATCGCTTAAGCACACGGACTTCCTAATGGAATAACGCACGATTGCTATGCCTTTTTTTTTCTTCTTTGTTTTATTTTGTTTGAGCTACTCCGTTCTTGAGCCACTTTGTATGTGCCAACGAGTATGTGCCACGGGTATGTGCACATTCTGGCTAATCCGCTCTAGATGCTCGTTATCACGAGTCAATTTCCTTGTTACTTGTGCATGTTGTGTGCGCGTGTGTACTGTGTGAGTGGCTCATTCCATAAATAACCTTTGTCACCTTTGGCGCATAGCTAGGCGAGCGCATCCAGCATCCATTAATGTCTCTTTCTCTCGGCCATTCGCCTAAAATGGGTATATACCACTGGGGCACAAAGGTACAGAAGCTTTGAAATTATTTACATATCTGGTGTCCTATTCAAATTCATTCAAACCACCATTTACATCCCCATTATCAATACTTACCTCTCTTTCTCTTGTTACTTCCATTCACACTACCTCATGCTGAGTATAGGGTCGAAGCCTTGATTTAGGCCAACCTCTCAGCTGTTCTATTAAAATAACTATATCTGAAGTCGAGGCTTTGACAGAAGTCTGTCTGGTCGGGAGGCATCATGAAGAAGGGTTGCACAACCCTAACTCGGCCGAACTCGCGGCCTGGGCTTGAACTTCAACCTGGGACAGCAGAAAGATGCAAGAAGATTGGTCTGTGCTGCAGAAAATACTATCAGCCAAATCGAACCTTCTAAACGGGAGAAGGCACGAACCCGCACAATAGGAATTCTCTCGCGGCTGCGCGCACACCACTGAGTATCTCCGCTTTCAACAGAAGAAAAGAATGCTATCAAAGACCGTCGCTCAAGCCGAAACCTTGTCAACCACCCGGCAGACAAAGGCGACGCCACGGTGCTACTCAACAGGACTGACTACCGTGACAATATGTTGTCATTGCTTGCGGACAAGGCGACGTATAATCGTCTAAAGAAGGTTCCTACGCTCAAGGTACAGCGGGAGCTCCAGAGGCTTCTTACGGATGTGTTTCGTTTTGCTGACCCAAGGGCACAAAGGGTTGTCTCCCTTATGTGCATTAGCAGTTCGGCGCCGGCGCTGTACGGTTTGCCGGAAACTCATAAACCTAACGTCCCGATGCGACCAATTGTTGACTTTACTCGTTCTCCGCTTCATAAACTGCCAAAATACCTTCATAAGCTTCTTTCTCCTCTCATTGGTAGAAGTGCCACCCACGTTCGCCATTCTGAAGACTTCATAAGCAAGGTTCGTTATTTGACTCCCGACGATCAGAACGCGCTTGTCTCGTTTGACGTCGTGTCGCTTTTCACAAGCGTTCCTATTCGACTCGCCTCGGAAACATGCACCGCGCTCTTGGAGATGGCCCTACCCTGACAGAAAGAACACCCATCGACGTTCCTGACTTGAAGAGTCTCCTTCTGCTCTGCCTTGTGAACACTTACTTCACTTTTGAAGGCACCTTCTACAGGCAAGTGCACGGGACACCGATGGGTGCATCTGTTTCGGGAACTGCGGCAAATCTAACAATGGAATGGCTTCAGCGTCGAGCACTGGCCTCTTTCAACTCACCGCCCAGAGTCTTCCTACGTTATGTAGACGATGTGTTCTGCATAATTGAGCGAGAATAAATTTCTTCATTCCTGACGCATTGAGATAGTACTAAAGCATCTATCCAATTCACAGCCGAGGAAGAAAAAGGCGGCGAGCTACCTTTTCTGGACGTCCTCGGGAAGCGTGACCGGTGACAGTCTGGTATTTTCCGTGTCACAGAAAGAGCACACACACATTCAGGGCACCAGACGAACCAGAAGAGATCGGCGGTCGCCTCCCTTGTCGGCAGAACCAGCCGCATCTGCACAACGCCACAAAGCCGGGCTGCTGACCTACAGGAAGTGCGCCAAAATCCCTCGACGTGTAGCGACCCGAGGTAGTTTCTGAACTCGGTGGAACGCCATCTGTCTCAGCCCCCAAGACCTGATCGTGCAGCCCCCAAGAAAACGTGCCGCGCTACCGTACGTGCCCGGTGTGAGCGAGGGCTTGGCCCGCGTTCTACGCGGCTATGACGTCCAGGTAACTCACGTGCCATTCCAAAAATTACGCCATCGGCTGGCAAACGTGAAAGACAAGCTTCCGAAGATAAAGTTTCTTGGCATTGTCTACGGAATTCCATGTGAAGACTGCGACTGCGTATAGATAGGCGAGACAGGCAATTTCGAACAGCGGTTGAAGCAGCATATCAACGATGCAAACAAGAAAAAAGTCGCATCAAACGCCTTGGCAGAACTTGCAGGTGACTTGGGCCATAGTATTGATTGGGACAACGCCAAGATATTAGAAAAGGAAAGAAATTTGACTTCAGGACACCACTTGGAGTCCCTTCTCATCCAAACGATAGATAGCACCCTCAACCTGAATGACAGAACCGTTCTCCCTGTCTACACGCGCTGCTTAGGTGATATTTTAAAGCCGTATAAACACTGTATCGCACGTCCATGATTACATCGTGAACAAAGCACCCGTCAGAGGCGCCGAAACGTCTTTTCTCGTGTTCTTTCAGCGGTCAATGGCCTTCTTTTTACCCTTCTTAAATAAATGTATCTCTCTCACTTCTCTGTGCATGCAACTTTCATAACCGTCTTTTCCTCGACGAGCATAGTACTCGTACATCGCCTTCATCCTCGTTACATCTTACACAAGTTTCACATATTTCCTCAAAGTGTACTCTAATCCTGATCGCCAGTGTTATAAAACCATTAACGATTTGAGGTCTGCCACACTATTTCAAAACCGACCTTCAATGAGAAAGCCTTTCTCATTACATGTGAGGGAGCTGAGCGAGGAAATGAATGTCCCACTACATGTGTATCCACTGATGGCTCCAACAAGGTGGTTGCCACCGTGGTGGTGGCAGCTGATAGAATGCGACACATCATTTGTCGAAGTTTCAAAGCATGCTCCAGAGATGATGATGATATAAACTTTAATTTTCGAGACGGTGTTCCCGAGCGTTTGAGCTGTGGATCACTCTAGGTGGGAGGGTGCTCCAGAGATGCACATCCGTATGCACTTTCTGAAACTCCCGTCCAACTACTCATGCCCAGAATATTATACTGACGCATCAAAGTCAGCTAATGGCGTATCCTACGCAGCAGTCGGGCCATCCTTCTCGGAACGCATTGTTTTGCACGCAGAGACCAGCATCTATACGGCATAGGCTTATTCATTACTGTCGGCTGTAAAACACATAAAGCCATTACAACTACGAAAATCTATCATATTTACAGACTCTCTAATCGTCGTAAGAGCTTTAGTGTCTCTACAGAAACTTTTCGCAATCCATCTGGGACTGTGAATTCTCTTATAAGCTTCATTTAATCAAACCGCACCTACGAAATTGGCTTTCGGTAACAAAAGCGCGAGAAACTGATGTCGTGCTCTGTCGACTGCGAATAGGACACGCATACGGCACTCATTCTTACCTGCTAACTGGTTGTGAACCTCCCCTCTGTGGTAGGTGTGGTGAGAGGCTGACCGTTCTCCGCGCCTTCGTGGAGTGTCGGGAGTAGAGGCTGAACGAAATAAGCACTTTTCTATTGCAAACGGATGCCCATTCCCCTTCATCCGGTATTGTTTCTTGGAGCAGAACCAATTTTTGACCATAAATCAGTTTTAAAATTTTTACAAGATGTCGACTTATTGCGCTTTATAAATCCACGTGATTCGTAGCGCGTCCTCTAACCGAAGGCTGCTGCTACGATAGTTGCAACCTGTATGGTACATGCCTCCAGCTCCTTGTGCTTAAGGGCCCTGGTGAGGCACTAGTGTTAGTTGCAGCGACGTATTTTAGTATATCACCTCTTCTTAATACATCGTTTCTTCATAGCATGTCATGTAGCATCGTCTATTTTTAATGCGTATATATTTTTTGGCCGGCCCTTGCGCCATAAAAATTGGAGAACGCTTAAGCTTCGCCTTTAAGAGTGGAACGCGATAGCATTATCGGGACCCGTTCTCACCGCATTTTTCTTTGAGTAGGTTGCATTGCAACTAAGAACGGGGGAAAGCCAGCTTACAAAGTCCAAGCTTACAACGATCCCCTTAAAGTCGGCTTCACTTTTAAACAGAAATGCATTGCTGGGAAGACGTTTATGCAGGGTCAATATAAGTCGTCTTATATTAAAATGCGAAAGCCCTAGGACCTTTTTATTATTTTATTAATTGTTTCCTATTGCCCCGATGCGCGCGCGCGTCCAGAAATGTGGAGGAGGCTTAAGCTTCGCCTTTAAGAGTGGAACGCGATAGTGTTATTGGGCCCCGTTCGCATCGCATTTTTGTTTCAATGGGCTTCACCGCAACCAAGAACGTGGGAAAGCCAGCTTACACCAATCCCCTTATAGTCGCTTTCACTTTTGAACAGAAATGCATTGCTGGGAAGACGTTTTTTCAAGGGCAATATAAGGGGTCTTATGTTAAAATGTGAAGTACCTAGCACGTTTTTTTATTATTTTATTAATTGTTTGCTATTGCCCCGACGCGCGCGCGTGTCCAAAACACATTAGGCAGGCGAAGTCCCAATTTGGCGTGCCGAGGACGCAAGCGCCATCTGGATAGCATTTCCGCAAGTAAATTACCCGAGGACTCCGTGTTGATGTGGTAGAAATGCTGGAAAAGGGGTTTGTGTTTGAGTTTACTCGTAACAGAATTATGTTTGCTCGTACATTCAAATTACAATCCGACGCCACCATGTCTGTAGGATGTGGTTAAGCCTTATTTTACCGTTTTTCTGACGGATTTCAGTGTGAGCAATTCAATTTTTGTTCACCAAAACCCTGCACTACATGGAGGGCCTGCTCGGTCGGGGTGGTTGGGGATGATTTTTTCCGCCACGAATGCCGACGCCGGATTTTCTGCGGCACGGGGCCCAACGCTATCGCGTTAAAACGCATTAGCTGACAAGGAAATTTATTTACCCGTAGGCACGCGTATTGAGCCCAGAACACACGTACGCTTGCGGGCGCGCGTAAGCTCGCGTCTACGGGCCCCGCGCCTAGCAAGGAATGGCGGTTTGCATCCACAAATACGCGTGACAGCGCGCGCCCACTGGCCTCACTCGTTGACGCCTTGGCAGACGCCACTTCGTATTTCGTTGTTGACGGTGTTTCAAAATGATTCGATATCTATCGAGGCCCTTAACGCTTTCGCGTTAAAAACGCTCACCTTATCAATCGTATATATTTGCGGACATTTCAGCGAATCTTTTTAGGCCTCTATACAGCCATGTTTCACCCAAGCATTGATATTCATTATTCCTCCACCAATGACAGCTTATTACCATAGCTTTGGCGCTCTTTGGCCATATCTGGCCCTTTCGCCAATAAACTCCAAAGATCATCATCATCATAACTGCTTTAAATACTTATTTCTTCCATGAACTGCCAGGCGGTCAAAATTAATCCGGAGTCCCCCACTACGGCGTGCCTCATAACCAGATGATAATTTTGGCGCGTAAAACAGCAGATTTTTTTTCTACGAGCTACTACCCATTGGAATAATCTAACAATGAAGTGTTGCAACCATGACTGAGGTTGTTCGCACAACATATTACCAAGTGTGCGCTACTTCATTTCGTCACTTTACTGTTGTATTCCATATTTTATTTTTACTGTTTGACATATTGTTGAAATGCTGTATTTCTGATGCTGGCTGCAGAGCTTCAACCTGCACCCTTATTTCTTTTGTTTACATTTTACCTGTTTTGTGAAAAAGCTTAGTTCTTTTTGACACCCTGCTATAATCCTGATACCGCGATTGTAGTATCAATAAATAAAGAATGAGGGAGGATTAAAGTGGATAAGGATGGATTAAGGTCTATTAAGGTGTACCAAGGAAGATTAGGGTGGATTATGCTAGATTAAGGTCGATTAAGTCGGATGAAGGAGGATTAGGATGGATTATGGTGGATTAATGTAGATTAAGGTGCATCTGGGTGGATTAAGGAGGAAAGGAGGATTAAGATGGATTAAAATGAATTACAGTAGGCTTCACAAGGCTTTCACCTTCGCGTCTCTTTGGCGATAGCTAAGGACACCTGGGAATTTTTTTATTCCTTTTTAATTTGCTCTAGAAGATGGGAGGAGTGCAAAATGCGCTATAACTCACATCACCGAGAAAGAATACAGCCGAGACGTTATAAACTTTATGTGAAAAACATGTAGACCATGTTTCCACCGTTTTTTCTGTGAGTTGTTGGCGCCTTTATTGACGCCTTGCAATGGGTACGCTGTAGACATGTCTATCGTCTGGGAGAGGCAAATTCGAGCCTTTGTCGTTTTTTCTTCCAGGTGAAATTATCTTAAATGTGGGAAGTTGGGCTCAGCTACACTCCCATTGCACGCCGTTCTATGTATATGAAATGGGTGTCGCATTAAGTAATAGTCGCGCAGAAAATACGTGCTCAATCACCCAGCGCACGAAGAAGAAAACACGAGCTTTTGCAATTATGGTATCTCATTAACGCTAGTGGGCTACAGAAAATTGCGCTTTAGTAAGCACCCGACGAAGGCGCATCCACCAGTCTTCAACGAAGCTCGTGGGATTGTCAAAGGCCTTTCACCACACAAACTGTTCAAATAAGGAAAGAAAAAAATGAAAATAAAAGAAAAGAGGAGCCGAACTCGGAAGTGCCGGAAGTGCTTTTTGCCATTAGCCGGTCGCCTTCGATAATAATATATGCAGCGCCGTCACTGGCTGGAATTTTCTTTTACGAACAGTTATAGCATAAGAGCTTTTTGTGAATACAAATCCCAGAAGGCTTTCATGCGACGAGCACCGCAATCCGTACGTATTTTTTTACATATATATATATATATATATATATATATATATATATATATATATATATATATATATAACGAAATTCGCTGTCTGAAAGGATCACTTGCGTGATAGTTAAACTTCTCACGCATTGTATTGAACATTCAACAATGCGCGTACCTAAATAAAGAGAAAAAGTAAAAGAAAAACTGCATAAAAGTAAAGAACGGAAAAGAGATTAGAAAATATAAAATATGATGCAGATTCAACGCTCATGTTGGAATCCATGTCAGGTTATGCACTCATAAAGTGGCTAATTAAAGGCTATAAACAACTAAGTACGAGGCGTGCAACTGTGTTTGTTTTCATGCTATACAGCGTTTAATCTTGCTCATGCAATGCCCATTTTCGTTCATCGCACAGCTTGCAGCTTTAATGCCAGGAAATGCCTTTGTTTATGCACTACACTGTTCACAAGCTATGCCGGAATGCAAGCTCGAGTTCAAGCGGATTCATACTATGCTCGAGTAATGCGCAAGTATGCCGCTGGTCGGAGTATTAGCTCAAATGCATTTCCTTAGATCGCGCTTCATATGTGAGAAATAGCCGCCGTAAATCCGTCTAAGTACCTATAGAAAGAAATATGAGCATCAACGCAAAAAGTCACGCTATGGGCATCATGTGTAAAGGAAACAGCGTAAGCGTATTAAACGTAGGCCTCAGCTGCAAGGGGGAAAAAAAGGAGGGGAAGAGAAAGAGGGACGGAGGGAGGGAGGGAGGAAGGGTGTCCCATATGAAGCTCAGTCAGGCACAATTCTTAACTAAGAATGCGTCTTTACTGTGGATTTCATAATTTGCGAAACAACTTCTATTCTGAATAACGAGTCAGTTGCAAGATAATTAAGCTCTTCAAACGTATACGCATACACCTGAGCCAAAATAAATTCTTAGTACCTAAAAAAATTCACTAAACTCACGTTGCATCACTCCTGAGGCTCGCCTGCGTTCAACACAACAGTACACCACTCGGTCTGTCGTAGCATAGTGAACAATTCTTGTAGTGGTATCTTAAAAACTAAATTATTTTGCAATCAGCATCAGAAGGTGGAGTGATATTGCAGCACATCCCGAGGCTACAAGCAGGCGTAAAAGAGAAAGAGAGAGAGATTGGAAAAGAAATAAAGGAATGTTGGCCAGGTTGAACCTAATTTGCTAACCTATACACTGAGGAACGGGAAGCTGGAAGGATAGGAGAAGGGAAATGAATGAGGATTGCTGATAGCAGGCACACACAACAGCGTTCACAGTTAATTGAAAGGCGGTCGCATGCAGAAAAACGGACTTTACGTGCCGCTTTAAGGCGACCGTACGACAGAGCTTCCACAGAAGTGACGATCTTGGAACTACGTACTCGGCCGTCATCCACGCAGGAAGCCACCAAAGGCATTGTGCTCGTTCTAAAGATCAACGAAGAAAAAATAAGGTGCAACAAAGGAGTTGAGCCGAAGCCTTAAACGTGGCGCTCATCGAAGCGAGAAAGGGTTCGCACCTTCGATCGCTAACACTCGCCAGACAGTAATCGTTTTGTTTGTTTCTCAATCCATTTGAAAGGCATGCCGGCACTGTTCAATCTTACACGCGCGGTTTAGTTCCGCGCTGCACGGAATGCAGGGCCTGCGTTATACGGCGCGTCCTGGGCCTCGTACAAAGCGATGCACACGAGCGTGGCGACGTGCCACAGACGCGCCAGCGCGGCGCTCATCGAAGCGAGAAAGGGTTCGCACCTTCGATCGCTAACACTCGCAGCCAGTATCGTTTTGTTTGTTGCTCAATCCATTTGCAAGGCATGCGGCACCTGTTCAATCTTCACGCGCGGTTTAGTCGCGCTGCACGGAATGCAGGGCCTGCGTTATACGGCGCGTCCTGGGCCTCGTACAAAGCGATGCACACGAGCGTGGCGACGTGCCACAGACGCGCCAGCGCTCTTCGGCTGGGCGGGGATGGGAATCAATCTTTCGGACGGGCGGGAAGGGGGGGGGGGGATGCGCGGTGTACCTGTCTCTGCGGCTTCGAAGAAAGAGAACAGCCAAGTGCGCGCCAGTTCCTCTCATTGTGCGCCGCGGTGCGTTCTGTTTTTAGCCGCAGCACCGCTTGGTGAGACGCGAAGCGCTTTCTTCTTCTTCTTCTACCGACTGGAAGGCGAGGGGTGGGGCACTCGCAGACGCCGCATCAGCATGGCCACGATGACGGGCTTGCGCCGCACTCTGCCTTTGCATACGTCGTCTATACACATAAAACCGTGCAGTATTTGGGAAACCTGCGAAGCTAATGCCAGTTGGTGAAGGGCCGATAAAAAAAATAGTTTTTCGCGAGCAACCAGTATCGCTAATAGACCAGTAGCTTTAGTATTGGGAACTATTATGACTGTTCGTCGGTGCGTAAGTGACGTACTATCTTCATGTGTACTATAAACATTGTGCATTTCGTTTATAGTCAGCGTACGTCAGCTTCGTAGGTATCCGACACTGCACGATTTTATACAGCTGATTGCAGTTATATATAAAGTAGAAAATAATTACGCTATTGTTTCAATGAGGTACATCTTCTGCACTGAGGTAAAAAGACACGCGAGAGTTAAAATTGAAGCAGTAGCGCTGGTAAACGTTAGACGTTATACCTATGCCACCAGTATCATCACTTTGGCTTTGTTGTATTGTTTCTTTCTTGTTCTCGCTTTCTTTCTTTTTATTTTTTATTTTTGATCATCTTCAGAAGGCTCCATTGCTTCCCATTCGCCGTTGTGAATGGCATGCCTTTGTTGGGCATCTTCGCGAAGCAGACGGACAATAAGCGTCGCCAAGACTTCAACGCTTGTAAACGGCGTTGAAGTCTCACAAACACCTGTACTCCAACAGGTGTTCACAAAGTAATCACAAACACCTGTATTTCCTGTATAGCATGAACTCATTCTTTCAATACTACATCACTAAAAGTGTGCTGCTTAAAAGTTCCTTTCAACGAGGCAATAAATAGAATGTTTAGATAGGAGTAGAAAGAAGTTGAGGGTTGCAAGAACAAAACCAGCCAAACGCAACCGATCATCTTATGAATTCACTTTGCATAACAGGGAATAACGCAAAAATATGATCATCGTTAACAGCGGCACGTAGAATTACGCAGCCAGATTGAAATCTGATTTCATCAAATATCTATTCCACGCGGGGTCAACAGAAAGATCGAAATAGAGGGCTGATCGTGCATTGAAGTCACAGGAAATCATCAAGCCTGTTAGCCTTTTAAGCTCGACACAATCATGATGTTGCAAGATATAATTGACAGCAGTTGCAGTGAACCGGTTTCTGCGTCTTGTTGAGCAGCGGATATTTAACAGCGTTAACAGCGTGAGGCAAGAAACAGAAAAAGAACCCCAGGACGAAGCCCCGAATAACAACCGAATGCTTCATTTCAGGAAAGGCTTCCGGAACATTTCGTTATTACACCGCGCTATGTCCTGCTCAAGAAATAAAGCATTTGGTTGTTACTGAACGCTCTATCAGTCATTCTTTTAAATGCGTAAGCATTTCTGTGCCTATCCAACAATAAACCTGTTCGTCCGTCACGTAAGACGAATGCAATGTCTCATACCCCCGTAAGCAAGCAAAAAATGCAATGGCTTATATCCCCGTAAGGATGCGGCTACAAGCGCTCAGCAGAGTGAAGCGAACAGTGCATACATTCATTGAAATCACCCATGCAACTCACATAACAGCATACGTTTCAATAAAGAACAAGCTCAAAACAAGATCTGAACCATCAATAAAGCATTGCATACCCCCCTCAGCAGTTGTATTGGTGGTTTTGCAACAGTTTCGCTGGACATCTACTTTCGCAGGTTGATAACGACCGATAAGGGTTGATAAGAGTCTGATGTAATCCAATAAGGTTGATAACAATCGAAGAAGCTTGATAAGTGTTTATGCTGGTCGGATCAAGCTTGATAAGATTGATAATGACACCGTGCTGAACTATACTGGAGGTTCCGCGTGAATTTCTTATTGCGAGAGCAATCATATGGACACTCATAGCGAAGTTTTGCCGTCGTCGTCGCCGTGAGGTTTTGTATATATTTAGGTGTATGTATACTCTATGGCATGTAATATATGCGGGATATTTTGTCACACCAGTCTATCACTAAAGTTTGTCATCCCAGGTCTTACATTCTTGACAAAGTTATTTCTCAGAATTTTTAGAGTGGCAGCCCACAAACAAATATCACGAAAAAAAAACACCGACATCGCATGCATTTTGTCTTAAATCTTCACAGACCTAAATATTGATAGTGCTAAACAATAATAAAGCTAAAACCTGAAAATGACGCAATTTTATTGGCGTGGCTGTGCACAACATCTGGTGTCGGCCCAGGAAAGAGGTTTGAAGCATACCCGATACGGAAAAGTGGTGGTAAAGTCGCTAAGAAAGACGTTTGGCTTTAATGAATAAACATAAATGAAATTGTCCAATGGCAGGATTCTAATAGAGGACTCCTAGCTCGTTTTCACTTAGCCAGCTTACTTTTACTTTAATTCTTACTGCCACTTCAGCTACGAGCCTTACACTTCGTGTAATATTCTAACATTTCACTATCATATCCATTGCTTCGCCCTCTTGGCGAAACTGTGATATTATTCTCTGTCTTGTGTCGCGCTGTTGTAAACCTGCTATGCAACGAGAAATTAATTTTTATAATTAGCGTTCATATAGTCGTGCACATATTAATAGTTACGTTTGTCATACCACTTTTTCAAATGATTTTCGGGTTTTAATAAAGTGTTCTTGTAAAAATTCATCTGCAGAGACGATACATAACTTCCATTTTAACTCTCGAGGAGTCTTTTTACCAAAGTGCAGGTCATCACCCTAATTCAAACATGGGCGTCAATTTTCTTCTGTCGTCTATGACATTATCACTTATAGCACTGCTTCCTTGATCTTTGAGTTGTTAGAGAACAAAATTTAATTAACTGCTGTTGCCCGGCTCAGAGTACATTAAATAATGAACGCACTAGACACCGTTCCCTATTACCAAAAGAACGCACTAATTACGGTTGATTTACCTTGGAGTATTTAGGAACATTAAGTTGGAATAAACTGAACTCTAATATTACGTACCTTCTTTCCTTGCACTCGCTTAAAAAGATCTGAAGGAGTCACTTATTAACCCTAAACTGTAATAAAAATGTTCGCCCTGTTGCCTGCTGTCAATGCTGCTCACGTGTTTTTATAATTTTAGTTATATTGGTTTCGGACCCTTACACAATATTGTTCGGTTATGGAAGCTGTTTATGGGAATGAATGTAAAATGGATTGAAATAAACTTGAAACATGATATATAGTGCGTCGCTTGCTTTTATGTGCGCGAATGCCGCGTTTGTGGCGGACCATGCATGAGGAAACTCGAAAAACGCCACGAAAATGCCATTCAACGTCTCGATAATGTAACTCTAATTGTCATCAAACAAGTGAGAAAGTCTATAGTGAATTTAGTACTCATTAGAAGGCGCATTTTTACGGGCCAAAACTAAAGGACGAGTCGCCTGTGACATATATATGTAAGCAAGACATAGGCTTGGCTTCGGGCACAAAGACAGGTGTGTGAGGTGTCCTTACATCCACAATAGGAGTGATATTTTTCTTTTCTTTTTTTAATATTCTTTGACTGAGGTTTTTATGAGCACAGTAGTGTTTATGAACCGCAAAATCAGACTTCCGACATTATTTGCAGCGTTGGTTTTGTTTACATTGCAAAGAGAACAAGTAAATTGTGATGCTGCGCTGACAGGAACCCGACACATTATTTATTTTATTTATTATTTATTTATTAGTTACCTGCATCGCCCCGTAGGGCATTACAGCAGGGAGGTTACAGACTTAACTAAATACATGAACAAATAATTACAATGCGTCGAAGAAAGCATCATTTTCTGTGATGTATACAATGCGCGATGGCAAACTGTTCCAATCTCGAACAGTTCTAACAAAAAAAGAATAACGAAAAACGTCACCCCTACAAGAAAATTACCTGACCTTCATACAGTGGTGCAGTCGCTTAGATATGTAGTGTTGTGCCTGGATATATTGTTCGCGGTTTATGCCTGTTTTAGAATAATAAATATCGTGGAAAAATTTTAATCTGATATGCCTTCTACGATCCTTCAGCTCTTGCCTCTTAAGTTTAGTTTTGCTTTCTGTCATGCTAAACTGCCGGCTATAGTTACAAAGAATAAATCTAACTGCCCTATTCTGGATTTTTTCTAATTTATTTATAAGCTCAGATGTGTGTGGGTCCCAACAAACACATCCATATTCAAGTATTGAACGTACATGACTGAAATACAGCTGCGTTTTTAAGTTACTCGGTAAATGACTAAAATTACGCCACAAGAATCCCAAAACTGATGCTGCCTCATTTCCAATATAGTTAACATGCTTGTTCAATCGTAAATCAGAAGCAAAAAAGACGCCTAGATATTTAAATTCCTTGCTTATGTTTAGAGTAAAATCATGAATTCCATAATTATACGGATGATTAGCTCGTTTTCTTGTGAAGGTGACGTGAACAGTATTATTTATATTTAATGACATATCCCAACGCACGCACCAGTCTGCTATAGTATTTAAGTCAACTTGCAGGATTTGTGAATCGTAAATGGAATCTACGAATCTATAAACAACACAATCATCGGCAAACATCCTGACTGAAGACTGTATACCAATTGAAATATCATTAATGTACAACAAAAACAATAGTGGCCCCAACACTGAGCCTTAGGGAACTCCCGACGTAACTGATGCATATTGTGAAGATATACCGTTCAGAACAACAGCCTGTTTCCGCAATGACAAATATTCAGTAATCCATGCTATTATTTGACCATCCAAGTTATAAGCTTTTAATTTTGAGATTAGGAGACTGTGTGCGACTACAACAAATGCTTTACGGAAATCTAAGAGAACGCAGTCCACAACTTGTTGCTTATCAATTGCCGAGGCTAAATCGTGTATAAACTCTACCAACTGTGAATTGCAAGATAAACCACGCCTGAAACCAGTGTTGGCTGGGGCTTAGGAGATTATGTTTAGTTAAATGGGCCATAACGCAACTGTATATTATGTGCTCCATAATTTTGCAGGTTATACTAGTTAAGGAAACTGGCCTGTAGTTCTGAACGGAGTTTCGCACACCACTCTTATGTATGGGCACGACTCGCGCTAATTTCCAACCATCAGGCATGTCTATTTCACTAAAGGACTTCTGGAACAATCGGGTGAAATAAAAGCATAACACGTGCGCACAATTCCTTATGATAGCGGCAGGAATGTCATCAGCGCCGCATGCCTTAGCCTGGTTCACATCTTTTAATAATTTACGGATACCATCGACACAAAGGGTGACTTCCGGCATGCGGTCTATTTCCACAGGTAATTCAAAACAGACCGTAGATAAGCTAGACGGCAAAAACACAGATGAAAAATAACGGCTAAATGAAACAATTATTGATGATAATGAGTCTAAAACTCATTATCATCAATAATTGTTTCATCATTTTTTAAAGCAGGTATCGATCTGTTGTCCTTGCCATTACGCTTCACATACCTCCAAAATTCTTTGGTATCCTTGAAAAGTCTTTCACCTAGATTAAAAAATACAAGTCCTTAGCGATGTCAGACTTTTGTCTAAATTCAATTTTTATTGCTTTCAGCAAGGCCAAATGCTCTGGCGAATTAGACGACTTGTATCTTTGATAAGTTCGTCGCTGTCGTCGAACAAGGGCACGTAACTCTGCGTTAAACCAGGGTTTGTCTCGAGCTCGCCTACTTGATATAACTCGTGATGGGACAAAAGCTTCACGTAGTTCAAACATTTTCAGTTTGAAAGTATTCCACAGTTGTTCGATATCTAGATCATCTGCGAGTGCATCAAAAGTTGGAAAGAACGATTCGAAAGCAGCGCTAATCGCCTCGTAGTTGGCCCTGCTGTAGGCATAAATCTTTCGACTATGTGTTTTTGCAACCTTCACATACAGAACTGATAAATCTGCTAGAACAACGTTGTGATCGCTCAAACCTAGCAACACCCGTACATTGTACACAACATCAGGTACGTTACAGAGCAAGAGGTCGAGAACTGTGACCTGTTCCGTCAGTGCGCGATGGCTCGTGCACATACTGATAGAAAGTGTTCTGATCTACAATATCAAAGAAAGTTGAGTATAGGCTCCCTCGAGCAGTATCCCTTGGTTCCTCAGCTGACCAGTCAATATCCGGAAGGTTAAAGTCCCCCCCTAGGACAAGGCATTCATTGTTAATAGTTTCAAGAAAATTGGATAAATGAACTAGTGGTTTTTCACAAGGACCAGGAGGCCTATAAAATGACCCAAGAACAATTGTTTTCCCATTCGGCAGCCTTACTTTACAAAAAATCGATTCAGTTTAATTATCGGGAAATTCCATTTGGACGCTCGGGATACTATTGTGGACAAGAATAAGCACCCCTCCACCACGTGCACCGCGGTCTCGACGAAAGCACTCGTACGTGTCATGGAATACTTGAGTGCTTGCGACAGTCGGGTCAAGCCAAGATTCTGTTCCCAAAACAATGGTCGGCTGGGTGGTACGAAGAAAAAAGTGAAAATCAGCAACTTTGTTTTTTACACTGCGGCAGTTGACTAACAGAAGGCTGACGGGGCACATCACTAACAGTACTTTGTCATTGCTCCCGTACAACGTCGGCTTTACTGTCCCATTGAAAGCGCCTGCTTCCCAAGTGAAGCGTATCGAACTTCAGAACTGGTTTCAAGCCTCCTTCGCTGTTTTGTTTGGCATACGCCCATAATTTCTTTCGCTTATCACGGACATTACGGGAAAAGTCTTCAGATACAGCAACGTTCGATCCCTTAAGCTTGAATGCTTTTGCGAGCACGGCTTGGCGGTCTTTGAAATAATTGAAGCAGAGTTACATTTGTTACAATTGAAGTAGAGTTACATTTCAACAAATTACCACTGAATTACACCTGCCGAGGTTTCTAGAAAGTAAATAGTACTTTCCTCAAAGTCATAATCTACATGCCACCTTTGTGTAATTTTCGCGATGACATCTTAGTGTTGCCAGAATTTCCTGGACTCAAGCATGCATGGCATGCCTTATTCTCTAGTAGGCATCGCTGCTTCCGGGCTTTTCGACCCTCCTCCAGTATAGTCTCAGTTTTCCTCCTTCAAAAGGGATGAGCCACGCCAGCCGTCTAAATGCGCCGTGCATAAACGCGGGTGCGGCACTTTAGGAGCTGAGCCGCACCGTTTCTGCATATAATCAACGAGGCACGTGCCGCTCCGCTCTCCCCATCCTGCTCGTCAACGGCCCGATAAAACTGCCCGCTCATTTTTGTCTTATCCGGTGAACCCACTCGAGACGCGGCGCGCACGCTGACCTCTCAAGACTTGACGAGCGCCGAGGGTCATTAGCATGTTGGCCAACGGGGGCCTAAGAGGCAACGTGCGGACGGTGGGCCCCGTTAAAAGGAAAAAGCGGCGCCAGCCTTAGTTCACAACTGTACGCTTGCCGTGTGCAGCAGTGGGGTACTTGTTATACCGCGAGTGTAAGCAACGCTGTGTGGTCCGACGCTCTGCTTCAGCAAACGACGGAGTTCGTCGAAGTGAAAACTAAATAACGCATGACTGGTGGGCTCTACTGTGGCTAAGGACGGCGTAGCCGCATAGGCCACCTACGATGAATGCATTCGCTCGCCCCCGCTCTGCGCTCACTTTCGTTTTAAAAGCACGCTTGCGTCGCGACGGTGTTCAGAACTGGGTCGAACTGGTTCCTGGTATCCATGCGTCAGGCAACGACGGAGAGACCTGTGTACTCAAGAGCAGGTATTTTTTGCCACCGTGTGTCGTACAAGCGCCACTTCGCATTCTTGCGCAGCATATGTGACTTCTTCACGCTAGACACTTTTTTTTTTTTTTTTTTGTACAAACGGATGCCAACTTCCAGGGAAAGACTCCTCCAAGTGTGGATCGTCGTTGCGTGTGGTCCTTTAAGAACAACCGATGATGCCTTGTGCATGAAAAGTACATAAGTAGTGTGACAAGCTCCACGCTCACTTCTACTTTCTGTAGGACTGGATTCCGTAGCTAAGGCCACAAACCTGCCTTAGGATAAACATTGCGGGATTTCAAGTACATTCTATTCTTTGGTGTGTGAAGAAATCAAATGGCATTCATTTATGTCAACGAACCACCAACGCATTAAAGACACGCTGTTCTCTTTGCATAGTATAAGGCACTGCATGCCTTAGCTACCGCATTGTCACATGCTAGTATGAGACTAGTTGTAGTTGATAAGCTTCATGCATGATCCATATATGTACAGAAGTATGTCTGTTTAGAAAAACAAAGCGCAGATAAAATGAGGAATGCCCGCTTAATGTACCTTGGGGAAGTCAAGTTGGACGCCCCTCTGACCAGTCGCAATAAAGACAAGCTTATTATGGGCAAATTATAGTGTTCTAAATAAACTTAACTAAAAGATGCAGTAAAATGTAAATGTATAGCTTACATAATTAAGTAAAAAACAGGAAAACAAGGGCAACATTCAGCCAGGGAGCTGGAACTATAGTCCAGGGCGCCGTGCATCAAGCTTAGCAGAACTGTATTGTGGGAACCACTAGTCACATTTTGTCTTTGTTAGACATGAACTCTTGTTGGTCACTTTCATTCGTGCTTCTAAGAAAACCATAATCCTTACTCTTGCTGTGGGACGCCGCTCAATAGCAAATGAACTGTTCTAATAACAGGCTTGTTATTGATCGAATAATCAACTAATTATTCGATGCAATGATTACGATTAATTGGCTCAGAAATCGCAGGCTAAACACGGCGTTATATTGGCCCGATGTCTTTATCACGTTCGCGTGGTTCCATTAAGTACAAGGCGTCCCTCAGGGCACAGACTCCGGGCGTGCCTTATCTCTGCATACTTTACGTTACCGCTCTACCATTTCAGTGCACGCGCAACCGCTAATTATCTGTGTATTCTCACGCCGTATCAGTAGCGATCTCGCTGTCAGTAACTCTCCCACAGTGAAGGGAGTAGGAACGAACTGCTTGTTTGGGCATCACTATCTCCTTCCTCGTCTGTAACCCGCAACCCTTAGTAACCGTCGCCTTTAATTTTTCTTATGAGTTCTTATAAACTCTCTCAAGACACCTCACGTAATCCTATAACAGTTTAAGTAAGGGCGCCAGCCGCATCTAATGGCGCAGAATTCACAACGCTTTTAAGTTCGTACGGAATGTTTGCTCTTGGCCGGCCTCCTTTGCTTAACAATATGTCACATGGGTCGTATATGCTCCGAGTTTTCTTGGCCCGTATTCACAGAGCTCTTCGTTCGTAACTGCTCTTCGCCATTGGTTGGCCGTTTTCGCTAATTATATGTCCAACATGAGGATTGGCTGTGATTTTCTCTTACAAACAAATATAGCGTAAGAGCCTTTTGTGAATACGGGCCCTTTAGTTCTGCACGTACACGAAAAAGAAGTGCAAGCATATGATGAATTTCAAACTGTTAACTGGTATTACCATTTCAGCAGACTGAGTGGCAAGTGCGCAAGAGTATTATTTATTATTTGTTTGATTTGAAAACATATACACAGGAAAGGGAAAGCGAGGAGCAAGGTTGGCAACTGCCACTGGAAGGGGCAGTTGCCAGCCTTGCAGAGTTGTCTGTTCAACCCAAGTCATCTCTTGAATAACATTGATTGCCGAGGCTTCTTTTCCACGCCATTATATCGTACACACGTGGAGTAATATAGGTCATCGAACGCAGTCGGACAGCGCGAACCAATTCACAACGCACGGCGCCGGGTTACATCTCCGCCAAAACTAACGAACGGCGCAGATAACAGCCGACTGGGCCATTACAGATTTATCGCTAAACTTTGAGACCCGCAAAGTGATCGGGACCCGTGTAGCGTGTGTTATGCCGGCACTCACAGCCCAACTTAGTCGGCGTGGGGGACGTCTTATCTCGTATCCAAAATGTGTTGAGTAGAGATGTGGGGTAGAGGTGCGCAGCCGCAGAGATAAAGCGGCGCTCGCCGCAGACGTGCATGCGCGTTTACCCGCTGTGCTGTGGGAACGAGTTGCGCCTCTGTTCCTGTAAAACTACGTAACTTTGTAAATAAGAGCCACTGTCGACCAATCAGGATAGGGCTCATCCCGGTGCTCGGCGACATGACGAAAGAGCTTCAGGAAATTCCAAGCAGAAAAGAATACAGCTGCAGAAAATACAAAGCTGAGGCTGAGCTGAACCATGTCTTCGAACTTTTGACTGCCACGAAAAGCCGCAGCTACATGGAATGTACCCCCTCTATCGGATTCACACGAGATACATAAGGGAGCCACGTGGGATGTAACCGCTAGGAATCAAGATGAAACCAAGCACATCCGGTGTCTGTTCTTCTCTTGTCCGTGCATTTTTCGCGTCGTACCCTAACCATGAATCTGCAAAGAAGAGTCATGTCTTCTTCCATTCGTAAGAGAGACCGGTTTGCAACATAAAGTTTCAAACAATTACTAGAGAGAACTGTGGTGCTAGCGTCTACGGGGGATGTCGCATAATTTGCGTAAACTTCGTCCTCCTGCATTTAAGTGGCTTCGTGACTCTGCAAAGTGGTCGTTTTTAAGGAACTATTGTGTTAAAAATAATTAAATAAACATTATTAAAATTATCCGACCCCAGTATTCGAACACAGGACATCCAGCACAGAAACACGATATTGAATCCATAACACCACGGACGCAGGGGCAAGCGGAACCACTGCAATTAGCAGCGATTACGCGGGCTTGCAGAGTCTTATTACCTTCAGCATTAAAAGTGTAAATTTCTTTGAAATGTAGTACAAGTTAGGCCCATACGAAGCGTAATGAACAAAGCCACAAGACCGTCTGAAGCCCCAAGCACGAAGATCAGACAATTCCATTACTATACCCGTCACTCCCATGGTGGCTGAACAATTGCAGCGCCAGTTTTCTCTAGTAATTATTGCAGGAAACTCTACATGCAGTTTGCTGGACGTAGGGTAACATACCCCATCGACAACGCAAGAGGCCCTCAAGTGAAGCAATCGGCTGCCTTGACCACTAGGCTAAACCTACCTGTCCATCAGTGCCACTACCCTATCCAGCAATACAAAATGGAACACCCAAATTGATAAGAGGCCGTAGACCGTAGTGGCTAGGCACATATGCCCCCTTACCCTTCCCCAGTGCGGGGTAGCAAACCATAATCTTCTCCGGTTATAACCTGCCTGCCTTTCCTATCCCGTTTATCTCTCTCCCCACAAATGTCCCGCATAAAGGTGTTCGTGAGATTAAATGGTCAATAAAAAACTACTCGTTTAGCATGTCTGCTTCGAGTACACACGTCACCATTAATCGTTGGTCAAAAACGATTTTGGTGTTCCGTCTCAAGTTGATCATGTCTTAGAATCAGTCAATCTTACAAAGCCAACTGGCCGTTGTCGGCAACCGACAGCTAGCGGTTTCTTTTTTTTTTTTTTTTTTTTTTGTGGTAGGTTGTACTTCCGACGAACTTTTTTGAAGTGTCGTCGACCGCGGTGCAAGCACGTACGCTGTAATCTCAGTAGAATTAAGCCACCGTTGTTTAGCCGTCAAAGGCTTGCATTTCGGCCATGTCCACACAGTTGATATATCGTGCTGGACAAATGAACGCGCTGTCACAGGTCAACATTTGCACCAAAAATACTTCTCAAATGATTTCCATAAGTAGGTCATTCCAGTCTTCTCTGACTGCGTTCGCTCTGTGACGCCAGGTGCCTGATATTCTCTGAATATTGGTACTTAAAAATTAAACTGCTTACGTGGCAATGTCGCGACAATTT
Organism: Dermacentor silvarum; assembly: GCF_013339745.2. Taxonomy (NCBI): domain Eukaryota; kingdom Metazoa; phylum Arthropoda; class Arachnida; order Ixodida; family Ixodidae; genus Dermacentor; species Dermacentor silvarum. The sequence continues at coordinate 13,704,941 of NC_051161.1, forward strand.
CCAGCTTCGTTTTCTGCACAATTTATCTATTTGCTTTGACTATTCCGCTATTGTAACACTGGTATTACCAGCAGTAGACTAAACTACCTCAAATCATCACCAGTTAGGTAGTCATCTCCTTGGCACGTTGTGAAGTTTATTATCCTGTCGAGATGTCTTACCAATCAAAGCGCGCCTAAATTATTTTATAACGGAATCAGTGCCTTCGTAACGAATACACTCGTCAGAGCTCTTCAGATTCTGAGGAACGCCCTAAAGTTTACATGTTTTGGCAAGCTCACTTGTCCAAACTTCTCAGAAATGCAGACTATACTACCACAGCAGTCGTGTTTGTCGGCAAGTGCGTATCTCTTGACGACTCAGCGAGAACAAATGCAGTCGTACTACATCTACTGGCTTTTAAGAGGTCTATCACGGGATATGGCAGGATTTCGAAGCGGATAGGTTCACAGCGGCTATAATTGAAAAACTACGCATGCGTGACCACATCGTCCTCACTGAATCACAGATGACAGCCTACGCAGGAAAACTTGGGACGCGAAATTGAGCTATATTTTCTTGCTGGGTGCTACTCACCACAACGATCATGCAGCGTAAGTTCAGTATGAGGTTCCACACAAAAGAACTTCTTTTTTTTTTCCTTACTGAACACCTGAACGCTTATCGCAGCTTCCCCAACGCTTAATGGCTTTGGTGCAAATGCGTATAGCAGAAGGGGGGGGGGGACTAGAACGTACGGAGTGGAGCAGAGCCTTCCGCGACGGCCACCACACTCCCGACACCCTGCGACTACTTTCCTGTCCATGCACTTTGCCTTCCGCTATCGCGACGTCAATCTACGGCCAGTGCACATCGCGGCGGCGGGGCTTAATAATGAGCGCACGTCGTTGCCGAAGCGGTAGTGTGGATCTCGGACCAAGTTCGCCGAACCGAAGTGGCAGCGAGCAGGGCATGAAGCGGCCTTGTGGAAATCGCCGCAGTTCCGTAATGGCGCGGGTTTTCGATGAGGATCGCGAAGCGGCCATTATAGCGATCTCCGGCTCTCTCTCCTCGCGCGCCCAATCACTCGACCGACAGTGTTGTGCTCAGAGGAAGCGCGGTTTCGGATCCCTAATGCGTTCTCGCAGTATGTACGAGTTCGCGCCACTAATGATCGGATTATTCCCGGCCCGTAGCTGCGCTGAACTTGGCGAATGTCCGCCTTGTACGATGCACTAACTGCCGCCCTCACTTTCCCTTTCCATTCCTCGTGTTTTCTTTCTTTTTTCTTGCACGCGTCACACCTGCATGAGTCATAATGAGAGCCCGTTTATGAATAATGCTGGAACAGCTTATTTTAAGAATTGTTAGCGTACCACGTGCACGGCATTGCGTTACAGATAGGTAATTACACTCATTTTGCCTCAATGTACGGACTTCGTATATGGTTTTTATTGCGCGTTAGCTTGGGCTATTTTGCGCACTAATATATGTCTTTACTGTCTGCTCGGGTTGTGGCACCATTACCGCACTTCAGTGACATTAGGAACCACACGTATCGCCAATTTCACAGACATGTATGCTTGACGTCTGCAGCCATAATCATACGTAAACACTCTGCGGTGGAACAAACCCACAGATGTGCTTCAATCACCATCGTGCGTGCATTCAATCAGATTATATATGTGCTACGCTAGCGATGTCAATGCATGTCGTCGGAAGCGAGATGTCGCCAGCACTTTACCACATGAAGTGATCATTAGCGAGCAGGCGTTTTCAGCATGCTCAATTGCCTAGACATATTCGAAAGCATCGGGCTCTTTATCTGCGACAGCTCTGTTTGCAACAATAGCGTGTACTTATTTTTTTTTTTACTTTCGAATAATAATAACTGTACAAGTGTTAGTCGAGCACCGAAATTAATATTGTCAATGCATATAGGTACTGTCGACAGCTGCCTTGATTAGTAACCTACTAAGGCCGATTACGAACGTATTGCATCTGTGCGAAAACACAACAACGCAATCTTCCCTGTAGCGCCAATCAGCGCCGGTAGCCGCAATAATCCCTATGCCTGTGAAACGCTCTCAGCTTTACGGAAATCAAAATTGTTGGGTCCAAGGGTGTGTTCCAAGTCTGACCAGCATTGGAGACAATCTACGTTGACAGTTAGGAAGACAGCTTCGACCACAAGTGATCGAACGCATGTGGAAGACGTCTCTGCGACTTGACGCCACCTCGCGTAGACAAGAAAAGACTGAGGAAGGCATCTATAGTGTCGAATTTCTTGTTAACTTTTTTTCGTTTGCGAACCTATGAAAAAATTCAGAGCCCTTCCCCTGTCGACGAAATGGCGGTAAGCGAAGGTTGTGGCAAGACGACGCTGTCGCAGGCATTCCGCTTCGTTTGCCCTAAACTCAGGGTAGCCGGCTCTTCGCTGACGTTTAGCCTCAACATCGCGCTGCCGCAACTCGGGGTCCGCGGGTTTCGCCTGGGCTTGTCTTTATTTCTTGTCCCTAGGCCATACCCGCATATCGAGTGCGGGTATGATATGCGGGTATGATATGCGTTTTCATACCCGCATATCCAATGCGGGTATCAGCCATAGTAGTTTTAGCGTTACATTGCTGGCGCAGGCTAGCGTATACAAGCTTCGCTTGAAAACACAGCGTAGCTTACAATAATCACATAAGAAAGCGCGACTATGTTTTCTTGTGCGCAAACGACCTTCCCGACGAGTTTTCAGGCAATTCGCTCAGCCGGCATTTTGTTTGGACATCAAAGTAGCCTGCATCGTTCTTGACTTCGATGCTGTCTTCGCGAAGCTGTCTTTTTTGCCGGCTTCGTCAGATTTGCAACCAAACTTGAGATGGCCGTTGTCCGCTTAGCCGTCTACTTTGCTGTTTATGATTATGATTATGAGGCTGATTATGAAGCTCAAATCGCTGAAGTCATTGAGTATTTATTTGCGCTGTACATTGCGAGCACTTGGATTTTATCTGCCGATTCACGCGCTTTGAGTGAGTGGTCATCAAATCATTTCTTCTTGCGAGGCAGCACATAGCCATGTCTGGCTTCATGGCCACCTGTTCTTGGAAAGCGTCAGGATTGTGAAGCAATTACTGGTGATTACTGGTGCGAACAAGCAAAGAAACAAAAAGAAGATAATGAACTTTGGCTGTCGCCCAGGGGGCGTTGTATAGCATGTTGACGTGTTGCCACTGCCTTCAGTTCCGAGGTTTATCTTTGTATGACTTTTAGCTTCGTTCCCGTCCTTACCTATATCGTCGCTTTTGAAACTCTGCACAAGTCGATTTAAACCCTTTCTCTGTTTCCTGTTTTCAAGAGCAAGGTGCCGGCGGCTGTGCATCATGATTAAGAGCTAACACTCATTAAGCGATTCTCCGAAGAATCACGTCGTCGAGCATAAACACGTTATTTTGCCTTAGCCGTCGTTAGAATTAAACACTGGCAGTTTTTGGTTCCATATTTCTGCTTTCATATCGCCTAACAATCATATCTGTCACATTTGAAGAACTGTTGGCCGTGCATTTACGAAGAATGCATAGTTGTTATAATATGCAAAGAAAATGAGTTTTCATGAGCTACAATACATAAGGTAGCGCATTGCTATTGGATATATAATAACCGTAGATAGATGGTGCGGGGAATGCCGGCATAGTCTACCAACCGTAGAATAGCAATAGTTGTGGAAAATTTGATTGCATTTGTCTTTACAAGAAATTCGGGAGATGACAAACCAACAAGAGGAACGAACCGGACGAAGACGCGCTTATTTCATTGAGGCGCAATTAAAAATAAATATAGTTCTAACCACGGCTTTCCGAGGCCATCTGCAACTCAAGAACCCGTGGCTACGTTGTTGCGGGCCGTGTCGCCCACAACTACCGTCGTATTTAGAGATCGGACCATTTATGCAGCTGTGTTTGAGTTCCATTTCGGGTTTCGTGACACGAGGTCATTTGAACATAATCTAATGTAATTGTGGCAAGCCGACTTGAAAATTGATTAATTGGACGGTGACGCGCACCCAACAACGTGCCCCACTCCCTGACCTCTCTTCTGCAAAACCGGGTCAAGAATGGCCGACTAAGAAACCTATGTCTTGTTCCTTTCTTTGTCTACAGATGTCAACAGCTGTACTCGTTTCATGTCCATGTTTCTTGCACTTAGGTCACGTACACAAGGTCATCTACAGACATGTCTTCTTTTGCATGACTTCTAGCCTTTGAGTTTCGATGCTTTCGCGATGAAGTGGACCCATTTTTCATCACTTTAGCGCTTGCTATTGTAATGCCTAACCGGAGATTTGATAGGTGAAATAATTCATGTGAAACGTCGTGGCGTTCTTATGTGCTGTGGAAAATGACCTTGCTTTTGCAAATGATTTCCAAGGTTGGTTGTAGTGATCGGTCAACTCTGCTCCGAAACGTTTGCTTCTTTCCCTCTTGATTTTCCAAAAATAGTCCTCTCTCTTAATGCTACTACTACGACTACTACTGCTGCTACTACTACTACTACTACTACTACTACTACTACTACTACTACTACTACTACTACTACTACTACTACTACTACTACTACTACTACTACTACTACTACTACTACTTGTACTACTACTACTACTACTACTACTACTACTACTACTACTACTACTACTACTACTACTACTACTACTACTACTACTACTACTACTACTACTACTACTACTACTACTACTACTACTACTACTACTACTACTACTACTACTTGTACTACTACTACTACTACTTCTACTACTACTACTTGTACTACTACTACTACTACTACTACTACTACTACTACTACTACTACTACTACTACTACTACTACTACTACTACTACTACTACTACTACTTCTACTGCTACTACTACTACTGGTACTACTACTACTGCTGCTGCTGCTGCTGCTACTGCTACTGCTGTTGCTACTATTCATAATAATAATACTCCCCTGCCAAAGAGCAATTTGACAAAAAAATGGTCCTCACTACTTTTGTGGTCAGAATGAACGTTTAATGCAGATATCATACGCCTACCATATCGTGTCTGTGAATCCTTGCGCGCCTACTTGAAGTAATCTCTTTTGTACTTGCGTCCTTCCTTTACATCGCTTCATGAGCGGAAAAGCTTTTGTTCCGTAAAACTTTCTAACTGGAGCTTTTTAAAATTCCGTCTCTCGATTCTCAATGAACTTGCTCAATGCGAAGTGTTATTCCTGTTATAAAACGGCTCACCACGATCAGTTTTTGTTCGAGCACCCGCTCCCTCGAACAAGGACTGACTGCTTTGATGAAAAGTATACGGAAGCCAGCACACGAATCACAAGAAAAGGAAGGAAACTGCGTCACCCTGACTTAAAGAATAAATTACCGTAAAATACACCAATGGTACGCGAAATTCGGCAGCCTTATTCTTGCTCACCGAAATTTTTGGCGGGATGGTGGCCACGATCCAACGTAGAGCCAAAAAGGAAAATCAGCGAAATCAGATTAGCGACACTCAGATCTGCCGTGCAAGAAAAATACATTGTCTTCCCACGTGCGCATATAATCGGAGTTATCGCTTCGCTGCGTAACGGTATACGATACACGCCTTCGTTGCGGTGTAAGCCTGCACCCATGGTTCCCTTCTTCGCAGCTTCGACAATGCCTCTGCACTGCGATTTCGCGCTTCGGCGCAGCTGTTTTCCGAAAAAAATAGGAAGAGTGATAGAGAAAAAAAAACAATAAAACGCTTCAACGGTGGAAAAGACAAAAATTATGCGGTACGCTGCGTTTCTGCCTTCCGAGAGGTTCCCCGTTCTTTTCTCAAGTGGGGCGCACACACAGACACCCGCTACGCAATTGTCGGCGATTCGGTTTTCCCGGTCTGCTTATTTTAATTTCATGCGTAGACCCTGTATAGAGATGGGAAAGAATGGTGATCCGCTTTCGTAGTCTTCGTAATGGTTTTCGAGCAGCCCATGAATGTTCAGCGAACGGAAAGCAGGCCTATATAGGAGCTTATGTCCAGCGCCTTTAGACTATGCTGTTTCCTTTAGTTCATTCTTGCACGGTTTGTGTTGCTAACTCCGTTTTGCTTATTTTTTGTGGTTTAATAGAGCCCGTCTCGCCGGAGGAAACTTCGTAGAAACTTCAGCGCTCAACAATCCTATTTGATCGCTGCAAGCCACGTAGATGACGGTACAGATTTCTATCACATACACAGACATTTGAAACAACTTCTCGCGTACGTTGGTAATTATAAAACGTGCTTCTAGGATATTATTTTGTTCACCAAGTAATTAAACACGCTTTAAGTTAGTCTCCCGCTAAGGTTTCGGAGAATTTCTTGAAGTAGAGCCGTCTATACTTGCGTGTTAAGTATTTCTTCGAGAAGCAGGACAATTGTAAAGGTACGGCATCGCGGCGTTTCCATATATGCGGAATATCGGTGCAAATTTCCTTTTCTGACGCTGCAATTATGTGTAAAAATAGAACTGGAGTTTCTCATAGGGCTAAATTACAAGATTGTGCACTCAATGTATTCCCGCATTAGCCTCTGACCCCATTAAGTTCCTAATAACATCGCATACGCAATCAGCGCGAAATAAATGCTGCCTGTTTTCTAATGTTATAAGACGTCTTTCATAGACATAGCTGCACATGCTTGCATTCACCCTGTGATATGCCTATGTGCACCTTAGTTAGGTTGCATCTCACTGGAAATCATGAAGCATTTTTGAATACATATCTTTCAGGCACCAAATAGGCATAGCTTATATTAAGAGACCTATATATTATGCACACTTTTATGTGCTCGTAAGTATACTTTATGCGTATTTTACGTATTTCAAGTATTGTCATATATTTATAAGCTATTTCCCTTTCTCACTTTTTCCCATTTTCTCTACTTCTTTTTATTGTAACTTTCCCCTACGCTACCTTCTTTCTTCACCTGCGTCTTTCTCACGGCGGTAGAACCGTTCGGTGTCGTCCGCTGAGAAGAGAGAGAAGTGAGACAGTTGCCAAGCGCAAGGTCCCTCATTTCCTGCCTCCTTTTGTCCTTTTGCAACAAAACGCTGCTTTCTATGTGTCTGATAATTCACTTACAACGTCGTTGACCTTTTACTGCTTATGATTACAGTGAATACCTGAGCGGACTTGCCACGGGGTCCTTTCTTTTTTTTTTTAAGCGTGTTGAGTACGCATGTGATAATGTGATTTTTCAAGCAGAATGTCTTGCTAACGTCACCGTCTCGCACTGTGAGCTCACGGTGATTTGCGTGAAATGTCGTTCCTGGTATCGATAGTGTTTTTCTTGTGTGTTTTGACTCCCAAGAATACGCCTCCTGAGCGGCGAACCAGCAAATGTGGTCACTGTTCATGGCCATATGGTCAACCATACATTGTTGTTGATATCGCGAGAGATGACGAAGGCAGTGCGAGCAGGTTAACCAAGGCCGTCCACGGATGGCTACCCTACATTTGTAGATGTAGAGCCTTGAAGTTACTGGCAATTGTGGAATGAGAAACGAGGAAGAAGTGCAGCTAGTGAGAAAAAGTGCGTATTGAACATCATGCTTAGCCACCCAATTGTACTTGGGCTTTCCTTCACACTTGCTCGTTGATGAATGACACGTTAACCTTATTTAACCAGAGCTTTTCTACAAACAGAAATACACGTTTTTTCGTTTTTTTTTTACCTGTGATCTGCACCTCTGCCTTCTGGCGAAACTATATCATCATAGGAGCCGGCCGTGCTCTTAAATTTATAGTCCACCGCGACTTTTAGAAATATATATTCATTTCGGATTTGTATGATTGGCTGCCACACTGGCAGCCACGCCTGCGATGGCAGCGGCTGTGGCGAAGCAGTAGATATTTTCATTTATGTTTGCCCCCATCATAGCGAAGAAAGGTATACGCAATCTGCACCGCAGCGAATAAACTAGACGCCAATCCTTTATCAGATGCAAGAACTTGTACCGTGTACTGCTCTTCCACCAAGACCTCGCCAAGACCACGAATAAAGTGTTTTTCGGGCATTTTTACTATACTTTATTCCTGGCTTTTTCTTCCCTTTATTTTTATATCCGTTTAGCCTCCCCAAACCTCTTCCTGCCCCCCCCCCCTCCATTGTCAGTAGCGAACTGGAAAAAATCTCTGATTAACCTCCGTGTCCTTATTTAGCTTTCTTAAATCTAATCTGTTTCCCTGGTGATAATAAACTGCAGCCTGTTAAAGCTGAATGCCGCCCAAAGGAGCCGTAACCGCATTTAGTCTCGCTGGAACGCTGATACCATGTTGGAAAAGACGAGGAGTTTCTGCCTTTCGCAGGACGTGTTTGTTTTCGTTGTACGGCATTTTCTCTCCTTGATGCCCGCAAGCATTTGTTTTACTGTATCTAGACAAAGTAGAGAGATAATTTGTTATATAACGGCTTTCCTCAACTGAAGTGTTCCGACTACGTGACATCCCCATACCCTCCCCCTCTCAGTTTTTTTTTTTTTTCGTTTTCCAGCTTGATTTTTACTTTCTTGTGGCATATTCTGAATAGTAAGCGTGCATGCGTGTATACCTGCGCCGGCGCCTACCTTGACTTCCTTCCCGTACACGGCCGTAGTTGTAAAAATAGATCAGACGACACAGTATCTCTAGGTTGCGATAGTCAGGTGGCCATATATATTCAGTTCGTGTGTTAAATACGTGACGACCCTTAGCCGAGCATTTCGGGTGCGTAGGTTCCTGGCGGCTGTAACGTTACTTTGCCAGTCCCAGCCCAACTTACTTGTATTCAAATGAACAACACACCCACAATTAATAACTCCACTTCTGGTACCCAGGGCCTGACCGGTTCCTAAAAAAAATGTGAGAGATTTCACGAGAGGGCGGGTGTTACGTGAATACGCGAATGTGTGCTCCATCTCGCGACTCTGCTGCGAGGCTTACGACCGAACTGGGTCACAGAAAGGAAGGGTTGGTCTAAGCGCTGGTGCCTAGATGGCGCGGCGGTTTCGAGCAACTCTGTATACGTGAGTCGACTGTAAATAATGGGCCTGCTGTAGGCCGAATACATTTTCGTATTTCCCGCCGCACAGATGCCTATTCATGCGACCCGCTTATTGGTAACTAGCGAGATGGTAATTTTCTCTCACCAGTGGTTCAAGTAAGGTACTGAATAGTGCAGTGTTCTAGAACTTGTGAGTCAGAGCCAGAAGCGTAATTTTTTTTTATCCGATACAGAAAGTCTCAGTAAATAAATCCCCAGATGTGAAATGATGCGCTGTTACTCGTCAGGAGTTCGGTGCTCCACAGCAAAGGATTGTCAGATGATTTAGTCAACCAAACCACAACCAGGCCCTAGCAGCATGCATGTAGCGTCTTGTACTAATATTCCTGCTTACTTGTTTTAACCACCAGCAATACCTGGTTTTGTTTAAACTAACGGTTACGTAATAAAAATTAATTTGTAAGTGTAGCCCACGAGCGTGTCTCCTTGTTCTACCTGTACTCAGTATTTTTACGCTACAGTTAAATATGATCAGCCTTTAACAACTTGCTGCATTTCCCGTTTTCCTAATATTAACCACTGAGTACACAATCTCAGAACACAAATTCTTTTGCAATGATAGCTGAAGAATAAGCGTGTGTAGATTTTGCATAATTTGGTTTTCGCGGTTGCTCGTTCGTACTGGGGAAGCAGCTCGATCAAGTTCTTGAAATCGCTTTCTTAAGCGCGATTTAAAGTTTCCGGAGCATTTATAGGTATTGTACTTATCATTTTCTCTCTCTCTCTCTCTCCCCCCCTCCCCTGTTCACACGCACTTGCTGTTTTCTCTGCTCTCCAATGGCTGGAAATGGAGGTAATTGTGAAACAAATATCTTGCTTTCGTTAAGTCTTCAATTACGGTTTTTTTGCGTGCTCAAAAGAGCGATGAAATGGGCTAGTAAGTGGTTGTTCGTATATGCGTATGCAATTATGTACGAAAACACGGAGACATGATAACACGGACAGGCAAATGGTGGGCAAAATGATAAGTATTTTACTTAGTGTAAGGTCACGCATATAAAATGGGTGAGGATCAGATTGGAAAAGAAGGGTAAAGAGAAAAATAAAAACAAGCATGAAGGTCGCGGATGCTCACACAAGCCAGTCCGACCGATTACAGGTTTTCATAGCGCACTATGCACGAAAGAAATTTCCGCTTCCGTTAGCTGTACAGATGACATGTTGACACATTTTTCTCTTCCCACATCTTTCGGCACATAACGCAAGAAGAACGTATGTCTGTGCGATCAGAGGTTGGTACGACTACATCAACAGGAAGATTGTTTCCACAAACGCATCTTACATGGTGTGGGACGTCTGTTACCAGAGCCGGTGTTTCGCGAGTTCTCATGGGGCAAGGCTCCATGATATGGCTTTGCTAATTGAGCCAGTAAATAGCCATGCACTACCGTTCTAGGAAGCTCTTTCATGGGAAGGAATATTTTCAGCACGAATTAGATTACAAAGCTAAGAGTAAGAGTGACAGAATAATTAAATGACGGAACTCCGCTTTGCAGAATAATATAGACAAATTCCCGACGTGAAATTCTGGACATCCCGATTAGTAAATAAAGTATTTGATACCTAGCTTGCAGTTTGGACTTGTACTTAATGCACCATGATTTCCAGCGCCAAAAACAAACTGATCTGCTCGGTTCAACCCACTGTGGAGACTCGTTGGAACCGCGCATTTCCGCCGCACATACATCCCGGCAAGATTACGAAAGACTAAAGCACATGAAAAGCGCAGGCGCGCTTTCCTGTTCACGGAGAGGTTTGCGACAAGCCGGCGCTGGCTTTAGATTCTCGTTAGGTTGCACAGTTTTAATTCTGCAGAAGATAGTATGTCATACGCACTTGTGTTGTCTGGGGCGCAGTTTGCGGATATTGCGCCAGGGTGCGGCGCTTGGTCACGTGGTGCGGTACGTCCTCTTAACAGAAAACGTCACGGGTCAGCCGGCTTTTGCTTGCGCCACGAGTGGCAGCTGAGTGCAGCGGTGCGCCAGAGCGGCGAACGGTGCCACTTCGCAGCGTGCGGCGCAGGGTCCACGAGGTGCCGCACTTCACAGGTCCAGACGGCTTATTGTAAAAAGTCAGACAAACTGCAAGGCGGCTATACAAAGCGGCTACTGTTTCAGGTTTTCTGAGGAGGCACACCCTATGCACTCAGAGCGTCGAATGTGGTTTGTTGATCGCTTTCGTGACTGTTTGCTGCCTCCAGCTTTTCACCCGCGGCACGTCTTCTCACTGACCGTACGCGTTACTAGGGGTGAGGCGGGACACTACGGAATTGTAAGCATAACTGGTAGCGCCTTGCACACACCCTCTGGTCACTCCGAAACAATCTCGTTGTGGGTGGACACGACACCAACAATATATATGGGTGTTTCGTTGGCAATATGAGAAAGGCATGCTCGGACTTTATATATGCTTATCTATGGTAGTACGTATGTATTCGCCGACTTACCGACAAAGTCATCCAACCAATGTGCGTTGTTCGAAGGAAGGACTCGGATATTGCTAATAATAATAATGATAATAATAATAATAATAATAATAATAATAATAATAATAATAATAATAATAATAATAAGAAGAAGAAGAAGAAGAAGAAGAAGAAGAAGAAGAAGAAGAAGAAGAAGAAGAAGAAGAAGAAGAAGAAGAAGAAGAATTGGCGGACACACAAGAGTTGGAACCTGTCAAAGCGAACTAGGAGGCTTGGGCGACTAGGCCTGACAGTAACGGCGAGGAAGAAATTCTGAACACTGAAAACTACAGGAGACTGGCCAAGAAACCGGCGGGTAAGCTGATAGACGGAAATAAATTTTCTGAAAAAAGTGTGTATTAGGGTAAAGTTGAAGTTTAAGAGCAGTTAAAGTAGACAAACTAATTTCAGATGAACTTCTTTTTCCTTAGAGGAAAACTTATGCTTCATGAAAGGATAGCACAGTTGAACGTAATAAATTGTATTCAATTTTAAATTGCAATTTTGTGAAATATCAATTAATAAATCAGTAAGTTAACCAGGTATTCTGCTTGAGTCACAAAGGAATTCGAAGACGATCATGCATACGTTCCTCGTGCTAAAACTAAATGTAGACGCCCCAATGGTGAGAATATTTTCAGTGATTAGTGCAATGCCTAATTTTCGGAATCGAATTTCGAAATACATTTTCTTCTGGCTTGTCAATTGATCGCAGGTTAATAAAAAATATAATTGCTTTCAGGTTCTTTGAATAGAAACGACGGCACCAGACAAGACCTGTCTCAATAAAAATTTAATGGTGGAATACAGCAACGTAATTTTCTGAGGGCGATTTCCAATTTACCTGTGGGACACTATTGATGGTCCCGTGGTTTAGCCGCAAGTCTAGCCGCAGTGATATAAGCAGAACTCAGCAGAACCGACATGACTGGTTCATCTCATCATAAATAAATAAATAAATAAATAAATAAATAAATAAATAAATAAATAAATAAATAAATAAATAAATAAATAAATAAATAAATAAATAAATAAATAAATAAATAAACTGTGGCTCCAATCCACACTGTGAAGGTGGTTGGACAGCGAAGCTGTAAACGACACACACAACGATTACCCATTGTGATGTCACTTGAATTCACACACGTGGTTCTACAAAGAGTGAAACAAGAGGCAAGTGAAATGTACTTAACCACAGTCTTTATTACTTCACTACGGCATTATACTCATGCTGTTCTTCTCGCGTCTTTACTTCCCATAGTCTACCCATGGTACCCTAAAATGAACTGAATGAGTTGCTAGACCGCGGTGATGTCACTGCGTGATTTCTGTGTTGTTGGGCACTTTTCCACTCGGAGTTGTTTACGCAACCGTAATCTTTACCGGGAAACACACGGGGAGAAGGAACGCTGTAAACGACATTCACAACGATTACCCATTGTGACGTCACTTGAATTCACACACGTAGCTATACAAAGAGTGAACTCAGAGACACTGGTTTCACGAGGGTTTTGAATGACGTCAACCCGTTTCGAAGCAGCTGCAAACCTAATCTTTACCGGAACGCGTCAGAGGGTGTTCCCATTGTTCACACGCGCCTTATCATCCACCATCTGGTTTTGATGCTTGTATTGTAGTTTTTCTTTTCAAAACGAGTGCTGCGCTGTATGTTGTATGCCTGATTTCAAAGGAGATATGCTGTTTGTATTCAATTTTTAGCCTGGCGTTTTTTGCTTACACCGACACGAAAATTTCCTTGGCTGGTAGAGGTATACAGCTTCGCTGTAATAAGTAAATAACTAAAAAACCAGGGTGACCTGGTACCCATATCATACGCACCAGCGTTCGAAGGAATTTATGTTTCTAGTACATTCAAAGCTGTATTGCCTGAAGATGAGGTGAGTGCTGTCCACACTGACAAAGAATCTCTCACTATTAGGCTGCTGAAGAATTTACTGGAAGCTTTCGAAGAGCTAAACTAATTGCTAATAATTCTGCCTCGAATATTGGCATAAAATCAGCAAGTCGTAATGAATAAGACTACAGGGAGGTATTCTGTAGGAGTCCGCCTAGTGGACTGTCCACTTCGGCTGTCACCATTGGCTGCCGCTTCACGAGCGCGAAGGATGCTTGCTGGCACCTTCGCGCTCGTGAAGCGGCAGCCAATGGCGACAGCTGAAGTGGACAGTCCACTAGGTGGACTCTTACAGATTACCCCCCCCCCCCCCCCCGCAATAGCGCCTCGGAAAAAAGCCTACAGCCGATTTCTCTTCACATATTGATGCATCCGTCACTATTGCATAATTGATTTTTCAATTTCGCTTAATGATATTTGAGCTTTGGAAGTAAATATATAATAAAATTCAATCTCAATAGTATCTACGGGTTTATTTCGGGGAATGACCGCGCGTATCTGAACTTTTAATGGTTCTAGTGGTTCTGGAACAGAAAATTACCTGCGGATTCTATAGACGTGACCATTTTTCACCAAAGAACGCAGATTTTTCCTTAATAAATGCAAACTGCGATAGTATCAATGAATATTCGTAAATACTTAAGTAGGTTTTTTTTACTGTGAGAATGCGTAATATACAAACAAGTGTAAGAAATCGTGCTTCTTGATATAATACATTATTTGCAGCAAATTTTGGCATACCAAGACAAATGCACAGCCTTTCGCTCTAGCATACCGAGAAGGTTAATCTTGTACACCAGAGAATAAAACGCTTCCAAATTTCAATGTGGGTCAAACATACATACCATAAATTATAATGAGAGTATCCCTGCGTAGCCCAGAGCGGCAGTGACCGAGTTTGCGAATCATGCCAACAGCGGGTGCTGCTTTCGACGTAACATGTTCTACGTGGTTGCTCCAGCTAAGTCTTGGGTCGTATGTAACGCCTAGGTACTTGAACAAGTGAGACTGCGAGATGATCTCTTGACGATATTGGAGAACGACAGAAAGACATTAACAGGGATATTTAAGGGGAAAACAATCAAGGCACTCTTGAAAACAGTTATTCACATACGAAGATCTCAAGCCAAGTCTCAAGTATTGCTAAATGTGTTTGTAGCATTCTGTGCAATGAGTGAACGTCACTCGCTGACGTAAAAAATGCAAAGTCGTCTGCGTAAACATACACTTGTACTTCATCACACAGCGTAATTGAACTCATTAGAACATTAACAAATTATGTGAAAGAAAGGGAGTCCTGTGGGACCCCTCTTGATTGATTATACTCGTATTTTGACGTCGAAACACAGCTTTGGGAGCAATAGAATTTTCTATCTCTTAAGAATCCATAAATCCAATTTGTAATATAACGAGCAAAATTTATGCCCTTTACGATATTGAGGAGAATGATATGCTCTACACTGTCGTATACCTTAGCTATATCAAGAGTCCCCAACGCTGCATACCGCTGCCTGTGTCAACCAACCTTAATGCGCCCCTCCAAATCAAAGTGCGCACACCAAATCGAGCATATGGGTCTACATCCAATGTGACATAGCCTTGATAATGCGCTATCAGTTAAAAACCTCATTATACCGGCAAATAACCCTCTTATATTGGTTTCATAATATTAAACGTTAGTACAATGAACATTATGTTGCCAATTTACAATCATCATCATCATTTCATCATTCATTATCCCTTAAAGACCCCCATAGGGCATTGCAAAAGGGGGGGGGGGGGGCATCATGAGACTTTACAGTGCGTTATATGACATAAATGACAAAAATGACAAGAGTAAACAAAAAAGACCGAATTCAAAGACGTAAAATAATATTTCATGAATCATTCACGGAACAAATATCGTTAAAGGAAGGACAAAACGCACAACAAAGAAGATTGACAGATGGATGAGAGGCTTAAGCAATCCCATTACTTTTTCTTAGACAGGAGAAGAATTTTAGCAAGTCCCCAAACTGGAGGAAGGCAACGGTTCTTAAGGAAGTAGTTGACGATATTAAGGTGGTCCTATGGAGACCCGTCAGTGACAGTGACAAGAACTTTTGTTGGTCCTGAGAAACTGGCCAGGGGGAGCCGAAGGCTCCCTCAAGTCAAGTCGGTGGCTCCTTGCCACGAAAGAACAGTGGGAGGAGTTTGTAAGAAGCGACCACGACCACATCCAACTCCAGGCAGTCCAGAGGGCCCACGACATCGCAACGGGATTTCGCCTCCCAGTGCCATCGTGGGTGGAGACCCGTCAAATAATATTTTCAACATGCCCTTCTCAGGACCTTCATTAAAGTTCTTTGTCTGTCTGTCTGACATGCCCGTTGAGATACCACCTGGACCTGGAGCTTAGGTAGGTAGCAGTCATACAACGTGCACAAGCTCTTCAATTGTTATATTTATAAAATTGTCTCCGGATGCAAATCTGGCAAAGTTCAATTGTAAATTAGTTGTGAAACCTTTTTCTAAGCCTCTGGCAATTTTGTTCAATGATTCTAATTAGATGCTAGAACAACTAAGTCAATATTTATGGGCGCTTTTTCATTTCTAAGAAACCTATACAAAGCGCTTTTTTATTACCACTCTTCGACAGAAAAGTGTAATGTTTTTCATCGTAATTATTTGCTAATAAGACTGTTCATTTAAGCATAGCTGCAACCTACGTATAGTTACTCCAATTTGTAGGGCATAAGGCTTTTCTTCGGAGGCTTTCGGCGTCTATAATCGCGTGAACAGTCAGAGTTACGCCAGGGACAGCCAGAACTACACTGTAAACGGAAATAACTCTCAGGTGGGAGTATACTGCTTGTCCTCTAGCGACCCGCCGGTTGGGAGTTTATTATGCTCCGAATGATCGGAGTACAATTTTTACTCCGTGCGGGCGGAATTTTTGCGCGGTGCCAGGGGAGCTTTTTTTCTGTCATTTTATTTTTTGTTTCGGGCTGGACGGAGTTTTTCGAGCTGCACCAGGAGTATAAAAAAAAGTATCACGTCAAATTGCGTGGATAATTTTATATGTATAGGCTACGGGTCAAATTCAGAAATATACGCACAAGAATAAGCCAAATTCTGCGAAACTAGTGAACGAAACCAGACAGACCAAGCCATACATAAACACATTAACAAATTAAATTATGGGGTTTTACGTGCCAAAACCACGATCTGATTATGAGGCACGCCATGATGGGGGACTCCGGAAATTTCGACCACCTGGGGTTCTTTAACGTGCACCTAAATCTAAGTACACGGGTGTTTTCTTAGATTTAGGTGCCCGTTAAAGAACCCCTAAACAATCGAGAAACACCCGATGAAGAGCTGTGAAAGACCTCCAACGGACACTCGACCAGACAGACCAAGCCATACATAAACACAAACATTTGAGAAACACCCGATGAAGAGCTGTGCCTCGAAACGGCCTGGCGAGCAGCTGTACTGTTTTCAGAATTACGACTCACAGGCTCGCACATATGAGATCTGCATCTATTAAAGTAGCAATTTAGAATATTGAAAGTGTTAATTTAGAATATTGAAAAAACAAGGTTCGGGGCATAATTTTTCAAAATTAGAATGCCATTCTGTGAGCGCTGAAGCGACTTCTCACACTGCCGGCGTCCGCGGCCAAAAAGTAGTGCGTTAGTTACAGTACGCAAGAAAAATGTACGTGCGCGTTCTTCATGACAAAATTAGCTTCGTGCGAAAGAATGGTGGTGGGACAACAATTTATTACATGTGAGCATGACCCGTAGCAGCCCACGTAACACCGAAAATTGCGTAGTCATACGTTTTTTTTTTTTTTTTTTTTTTTTTTTTTTTTTTTTTTTTTTTTTTGACCACACTGCTTGCTCCGCGTCCAAAGCAATATCTCTCGGTTGTGAAACGGAGCTATATCGTTGATCTGGCAAACGAATCCTCACGCTCAGAGCCAGAAGGTATGCTCCTAAATCAGTATCTTTGATGGAGCATGATGTTAATGCAATATCCGAAGCAACGACGTGATCAACACAGAACTGCGCGATAACAATTCGATTCACATCGCTCAGTAAGAAGCTTTATTCACAGTACGTACTTACGTCCTACCGTATTTGCTGGGCGAGGATATCCGTACACAGGTTCATAAAAAGAATTGCTTGCAGCACGGTCCTACTGGCAGCACAGCACAGTAACGAAGTCGGAATATGGCATTCATTTGCGGCTATCACGGACGTGGTCCCTCGAACAGTGGCTGCTGTTGCCATTGCTACGCCGCACTTTACACCGGACGTTGTCAGAATATACTCAAAAGGACATAAAAGTGGTATTTCACGCACTGAAGAACAGAAGTCAAGGTCACGCAACACGAAAGCACAGCCAGAAACCTGAGCCGACATCACGAGTCAACCGGCAGCTCCGTGGTCACACTTAAGCCGTTTTCCGCACTTGAAACCGTTGCTCTTGCATTCATCGCTGCCAGCAGAGTGATCACAGCTAACGTACATAAAGATGAGATACAGTGAACATCAGGCACGCCTATAACACTTTCTGGAAGGAAGTATACGAAAGAAAATCGGCGAAACGCTCGCACGGAACAACACTTCACAGATGTAACAAACCGTCAGCCATGAGCACCGCCGACTCCGCCGAACGCGGCCGGTCGCTGGCGCGGCGCACAGCCTTATGGGAAGCACCACGTGACCAACCTGTTCCGGCGGGGGGAGTTATTTAAAACTCCCTGTGCAGAGTTCCCGCAGAGAACAAAATTTTGAAGGGGGAGTAAAATCACGTCATGTCCGCCCTTATCCTCCCACAAGTAGTGAGCGGAGCGAAACGAGGGAATGCCGCTGTATTCCTCCCATACATCGGAGTAAATATTAAAGGATGGGAGTATATAGGGTACATCACCTTGTTACAATTCCCATGTGGGGGTATTCTCGTTCACAGTGTACCTTTTGTTGTCGATACCATGAACTGGGATTTTTAGAGTACCTTTCAAAAATGAACAATGGCTCATAACTTTAGTGTCTCTCTCCATACCTATCAAAGATGACAACGTTTTTCAATGTTTTTTTTCTAAATTTTGGATAGTCCACAAAAATATGCATTGATTATCTAAAGAAATTATTGTGCTGATAATACCCATCAATATAGTGCGGTGATCAGTACTTGTGGTGACATCAACCACTTCCCAAGACGATCATGATATGCCTAAGCTAGCAAATGCTAAATCTAAGACAAAGCGCGTCGGATATTGAACAAAAGTTGTGACTTCAGAATGTAAACAAGTAAAATTGTTCGAAGCAGCCCCAATGCTATCAACGTTTCACAGATTCATCAGGGCGAAAACCCCACGGCACATGATGTGAATTGAAGTCACTCGAGAATAACCTATACTTTTTTTTAAGTAGGGCCCGGTTACCTCAAGCGTATACGGACATCTTGTATGTCATCAGGTAAGTAGGTATTAACTACAGAGAGCAGTGCGCCACCTGGAACTGTTGCTGTTGTTATACGCTATGGCTCATACTCACTGTGGCATATAGGCCAAGACTAGGATTGATAAGGCCTAATCAATATAGATGTTAAATTTTACTTGCAAGCTTGTGAAAACAGGTAAATTTAATGTGATAGACTCAGCACAATGAATGAAGAGTAATAAAACGTTAAAGGAGATGTCAATACTGCAACCACCGCGCTTCATTTTTTTTTCTTGCTTTTTTTTTTCCGTGGCTTCGCGGTTTCGCAGGATTGTCCCCTTTGAAGCTTCGTTTTTAAAATATTCATTGTTTTGATCTCCATGGATTGGCTGTGATTGGCTCCTTTTGCTGTTATTTTTGCTTGCACCGCGTGCCCTCTTCTCCATCTTCGTCGTCTTTTCCCAAGCACCGCACTTTTGTACGCGCGCGCAATCTTGGTTGTCCACTTCGTTTTCTTCTCACCAAACATTGCGCTTGGACTCTCGCATTTCACTGATAACAGTGGTCATGGCCGTAAAAACAGCGTTGCCGGCACACAAGAGGCGTACATGATAATGATAATTATGAGTCTCCAACATGGCATACACCAACAATAGAGAATGCGCCAAAATTCGGATGGTTCGCGGAAAACAACGCAAACGCCGACACACCAACATCGTCGCTGCCAACGGCGGAATCGCAATGACAACGCCACCATTCCGGTAACATAGCAGCTCACGTGATTCACAGAGGCCAAGCGCCGAGTATAAGAACACTGAAAATGTCTAGAGTAAATGCATGCTGTTGCGCAAATCTGGTAGGTATATACATGTATAGATAGAGCCGCATCATTTCGCTCCGTACATCTGTTGCAGAATTATTATGGTCTCCGAGGGCGATAATCCCCAGCCGAGAACTTCAAAACGACTCGCCGAGAATACAATTAAGATGGCTTTAGCGCAGCAACTCGTGAAAGAATGCAGGTTTACCGCGCAAATCAGGCATACTTACTTTCAATTGCTACATAATTCTTCTACAGAACAGACCCCCCCCTCCCCCTGAAGAAAAATTATACCCGCGGGATTCTCGTTTGCTCGTTCGGTGTCATTATTAGAAAATGAGTTCGACGACGAAGGAAGCGTTAAAGGCTGCTGTATTTTTTTTTCGTTCTCTCTCTTTTTTTTTTTTTTTTTGCAATACGCTTTCATATTGCGCGCCATCACGGTCAAGAATCGGAACAGCGATTTTGTCCCTTAGGAACAGTGACTCATAGCTACAAAGGCAGCGTGCGAGCGGATGGTTTGTGCGGCGGATGGATTAGTGGCTTACGCATCTGAAAATCTTAAACAGGACATTTATATAGTTTTTAAGGTTTAGCACTGAGGTGCAAGTGTGGCCTGGGAACGAGCATCATTCGTTTATAGTTTTTTACATAAATTAGCTCTATTCATCTGGAGAGATAATGCCTAAATTTCTTTTTATAACTTTCACTATGTGATGACCTTATTAAATAATAGGGCCTTCATAATTTTGGTTAAGTGATTCAAACTCGTGACGGAGAAGGTGGCATTTCTATCGATTAAACACTTTTTCACACGCAATATTTCACCTTACATTGTTTTGGTCATCTCCCGTGTTGCTGAATTGTAATATTCTTCTTTGCAATAAGGACTAACCAACTAAAGACCGTAGCACATTAAAAACAATGGATAGGCTCCAACATAAAAAAATACACTTGTCAGAAAATCCCTATTTTGCGCTTTTCCGCCTTCTCGTGCGCCAGCGAATCGACAGAGTCAACGTCCTTCCTCTACAACTGTTCAGGCCAGTGGCGACATCTATCCCCCAACCGGCTCACTCGCGCTGGAACTCGGAGAATTCCGCTGCTCGAAATTACCGCGATTTTGCGGAACGAAGACGCACGCGACTGAATTATGGAGTTGTCTCGTATTGTTCTTGCTGTTGCAGAGCTTTGATAACGAGGTTAACGCTGACAGAAGCGCTGTCCGCCCACACACGCACATATAAAGATCAAACGAGATGCAATTTGCGTACGTACTCGCCAAGGTTTCGTTTGTATGTGAACTTGAGGTGGGCGAATATCAAGTTTCTCGAATGCGAATCAAATACGAATCAAATACTAATACTAAGTATAGCATATTGAATCGAATATTGAATAGTCAATCGAGGACGCATATATTCACAGCAGGAATATTTATTTCGCTATATTATGGGATACGGCGCCCGTACTTGACAACTGCAAAGAATACAGTGAACTATCAGGGACAAAGGATCAGTTTTAAACACAAGATGGCTAATTGTCATTAAAATAACTGCACGAATAGCCGCACAACAACATTATAGCTTGGTTTCAAGCACGCTTTCCAAATACGCTAAACAAATGGCTGCCGGAAAAAATAAAAACTCATAAGTTCTGAAAAAAAAATGTATAAAGCTGCGTGTTTCAATGATCTGTGTGCCATAAACGTATGTAAATAGTCCATTGCAAGAAAAGCATCCCCGGTTATAGCGTGAAAGATAAAACTGCTGCATGACATGATCGCAGACTACAAGCAACACTCACGGTTCTCATCCATACTTCCGCCACGAAGCCGAAAACAAATCTTGCATCACCGATTTTGTATCTACATTGCTTCGAAAACGTTTGTCGTTGTTTGAGTTGGGATAATTTATTTGTTTAGCGGACAGGGAACAGTAGCAAGAGCAAGACTTTAACAGCATGCGTTGTTGCGAAATGTTTGGTCACTTTCCACTATTCCCAAATACTCAATAGTCCCTTTTAGAATACGAATACAAATAGTTGGTGCGCCATATTCGATTCGTATTCGAAATATCTAATATCCGCCCGCCTCTAATATGAACTTTTTCTTATCACGCAAGACATTACCCGATATTTCAAGGTATACTATCGCACTCAATATAAGTTTCACGGGAATTTGTGTGTGCGTGCGTATGTGTGCGTGCGTGCGTGCGTGCATGTGCGTGCGTGCGTGCGTGTGTGTGTGGGAGGGGAAGGGGGGGGTGCGCCAACACGCGCGCGCGCGCGTGTTGGCGCTGCCTTGTTGCCATACACTGCCTAAATGGCATCGTGGCCGCGACATTGCTCAACACCGCTCGCATTACTTGTAGCCCCCTGTTTACAAGAAAAATGGCGCTTGTCGTTTTTATTATTGAAACAACTGACGGGTATGGGCCCGCGTTACAACTCATATTGAGCGGGACAGTACATTGAAAACGCAATGTATACTCATATAAAGATGTTTCCGGCTCCAAAACAAAGCGAAAGAAATAAGGATTTTTGAAGCTTAGCCTAATACCGAGAAAAAACAAAAACGTATATGGACGTTTTATGCAGCACTTCAGAAAAAGATCTAATGGCGAAATTGAATAATCGCTGAGGAATGCGTGCGTTGAATGCGATGCGCAGGTAATTGCACTTAACAACTTGTTTTTGATGTTGTCATCACCAACAACAACGACGAAGACGAGGACAACGACTGCTATTTTTCTAGATATAAAGTCTGCATATGACAGTCATATTCGCGTTCTAGAAGGGCTAATGATTCTTAGTAATCAAGGAATATCTACGCTATATATTCAATTTTCTCAAGGAAAGAAATGTATTCGTGGGAACGAATGGTGGGAGAACATCTGAACATACGTTATCGCAGTGAGTACCGCAAGGAAGTGTCCTCAGCTTTACATTGTTTAATGCACCAAGGACAGAATTATTTCCGCATCATCTACCACCAGTTATCCAGTGCTCGATGTACTCAGATTATATTTGCATTTGGGCTTCGGAATCTTCGATCGAAGCTATTGATGTCATTACGGGACGTATTAACAGAAATGAATAATTTTCTTCTCGAGCGTGGCTCAGCCTCTTCCCTGAAAAGTCAGCCATACCGCCTTTTATTGTGAAGAGCTTAAAATATTTCGAGCTATGCATCGACAACAATTCTTCGGAAATTGACAGAAGCCGTTGTCGCTTTCTCGGAGTAGTAACGGATAGCAGGCGCTATCTTCTTGCCTTGAGCACACACCGTTTGTGGAATACATACGCATATTATTAATGATGATATACCTTTAGACGCAAAGAACAGGAACAGCAGAGACTGACAAACAACACGCTGCTTTTATATCACAGTGACTTTTTCAGCTACATTGCTGTTGCCGATTTCACCTGCTTCAGAAGCTTGCCCGAATAAACTCGCTCGATACCAGTGCCTCTCTGGCGAAAGGCTTCTTTTGCTGCCACAAAATGGCGGCACATGTACCACGACAATGTTTTTCTTACGCGCATCTTTTTTAGTGTTGTGCCTACACACCCTTCAACAACCTTAAAACATTTTCGTAAAACAATACTCAATATTCTTAAAATTGTAGAATGAGCCCAAATGCGTAAAGTTTACGAAACATTTGGGAAAGTTGGCAGATATCTAATTTATGCGGTCTATGCTTGAATCATGGCCTTCCCCATACATTTCAAAGAGGGCATGGAGTCCTGTGCAAGATTTTTTTTTTTTTTTGCAACCTTGCTACAAAGCACTGATAATGTATAAGCGATTGAACTTTAATTTTCCTCTCTCTTTTTTTTTTTTTTGCTTTGTACTGAGTGCGCATGGGTTCGAACTTTAATTTCATTATTTTTAGCTATCGCGTAGCGTGACATCACATCATCCATCATTTGATTCTTTTTCATTTTACCATAGTAACCAGTATTTTTTTATTTACATCATTCATAGCGCATTCGCTTGCAACCTCTCCTACTGATCCCCCACCTGAACATATATATATATATATATATGTTTAGGTGGGGGATCAGTTGGAGAGGTTGTAAGCTAATGCGCTATGAATGATGTAAATATATATATATATATATATATATATATATATATATATAAGAAAATCAGAAGCACAACTTCGCGGTTATCTAGGGTTTATTATTTTCCCAACAGTTTCGGTCGGTGGACCGACCTGTTTCAAGGGTCGGTCCACCGACCGACCCTTGAAATATATATATATATATATATATATATATATATATTTCTACAACAACAACCACAAGAGCCACAACAACGACGACGACCAGACTGCATGAAAAGATCCCGAGTATTGGCCGAAATCATGTTAAGCACTCCTGTGCTCGGTCAGTGTTTGTTGTAATTTTACTTTGCTTTCTCGCAGTTTTGATTCCATGCTGATCAGTGTACTACGGATTTCTGCATTCTTCCCCTTTCCCCTCCCCAAGTGTAGGGTAGCCAACCAGGAACGTCCTTGGTTAACCTGCCTGCCTATCCCGCTTCACTTCTCTCTCTCTCTCTCTCTCTCTCTCTCTGTATAGTCAGCTCTATGGAGGCTTTCTTTTCCAGTATTATTGATTTAACAGAAATAAAAAACAGACAGAAAGAGAGAGGCCGTCTATATTAATATTCAGATTAAAACGCAAATGAAGTAAGTAAATCCTGCAGTGGACATAAAATAGGCTGATAATGATGAAAAGTAAGAGGACAATCTGCTATCGCGCGTGGCTTTCTTCCGAAGAGGTTATTATCATCGTACCTTCATGAGTGTATCATTCTCGACGAGAAGAAATAACATATAGAGAAAAGGAGTATATTTTTGCATAACTTCAAGAACGTAAAAGTAGCAAGCCACGTGGCACTGTCATGAAAGCGCCATTCGACAATCGTCTAATTTCATTTTCGTCTTCCCTGAATAACATTACAATAAGGGAAAAGAAAAGGCGATCTATCGTTTGTCTCGAAAGATCAAACGAACCTAGACTCTTTGAATTAAAAAGATAATGTAAGGGATGAAGCCGGATGGAAATTAATTGTGACGATGACAAAGCGAAACCCCCAGTCCCACGTGCAGGACGAAAGCAAGCTGTGCCGTCGCGGCGTAAAAGCGTCTCCATGAGTTCTGCAGATCAACAAAATGTATAACATCTCATGATTGTCATCTTGAAGACAGTTTTATATTTTGGATAATGCGATAACGTCACAGGAATCACCTTAAGTATGGTTAAGCCTCAGTGTTTATTATTTGGCAGCGCTGTTTAGTGTGGTCAATTTGTAAAATATTGTGTATTTTAGTTTCTTCTTTTTTTTTCGCCTAAATGTGTTACAGAAGTGTCTCCGAGTGATTTTATTTTTTCTTGAGCTTTTATGGGGTAACATATTGTCAACAGCCTATCTGAGTGCCTTCCAAAGGCAATATAACTGCTGCTAAAACTGGCAAGGGAGCAAGAATTCTCGATTGCCAGTCAGCCTCTAGAGTCGGTAAGGGAGTACGTTTATCTAGGTCAATTACTCACAGGGGACCCTGATCATGAGAAAGAAATTTACAGAAGAATAAAATTGGGTTGGAGTGCATACGGCAGGTATTGCCAAATCCTGACTGGGAGCTATTGTGACTCGGGGTCGACGACGAGAGACTGAGTCTTGAAGCAGGCGAAGATGAGTCGAAAGCTTTATACAATATGTACAAATATGTACAGATATAGCAGGAATAGCAGGCAATAGCTGGTAATAGCTGCCATTAGCTGGTGATAGCTAGTAAAAGCAGTAAGAGCTGGTAAGAGCGCACCAGACCGACGAGGCGGCCGGTGGCGACTCTCTGGTTTCACAATAGGCCGGCTCTTCCTTAAATCCCCTTGGCGGCGGCTCCTCGTCGACAGGAGCCAGAGGGGACGGTTGCTGACGTCGCCCGCGCCGTATTGTGTCGTCGCGTCCCCTTGGCGACTCGTCGACAGGACCCAGACAGGGCGGTTGCTGACGTCACCCGTGCCGTATTGTGTCGTCGTGTCCCCTTGGCGACTCGTCGACCGGACCCAGAGGAATGGGTGGCGATGATGGCAGGTGCTGCTTGCAATTACCCGCGACGTTTCCATTCGACGCAGATAAATCGGAGTTCCTGTCGCCTCAATGATAGGGTTGACACGTACTATGGCACAACAGAGCTTACCACTGTCGTTGAAAAGAAAAGTGGTCAACCATAGCATTCTACTGGTGCTAACATATGGGACAGAAACTTAGAGGCTAACAAAGAAGCTCGAGAACAAGTTAAGGACCGCACAAAGAGCGATGGGACGAAAAATGTTAGGCCCAACGTTAAGAGACAGGAAGAGAGCGGTGTGGATCAGAGAGCAAACGGGGATAGCCGATATTCTAGTCGACAGTAAGAGGAAAAAAAATGTCACAGTTTCGCCCTAAGGGCGAAGCAATGAATGCGATAGCAACACAGCAATGTCATACGAAGTAAGGTGAGCGGCTTTGGTAGCAACAACACGCAGAACTGTTGTCGACGCCATCGGCGTTTTGCCCGCGTTAGCTCAAAATGCGTGCGGCGTTGGTGACTGTTGCTGGAGCCTCTGATATAAATAGGCACTTGGTGCCGCAGCTAAACGTCGCCTCCCTTCCCTCCCCCTCCCCCACGGCCTCTCGCGCGTCTGAAGAAGGCGCGTTTGCTCTACATATATGGTGATTGTAAAGGAGAAAAGAGACGCCTACTTCTGCAGCCCTTAAGCGAGCACGGCGCAGAACGCGCGTTTGTTCTCCGCCGCGCGTTCACTCCCCGTGAAAGACGCGCCCCTCGCGCCCTTTCACTCGCACATACAGCGTTCGGCGCGCGGCGACGATTTCATCTCCAAATGACGTCATACGGAACCTCACGGCGACGGCGAGGGCAACGGCGACGCCGACGGCAGAAATCTGCTTTTGAGTGTCCATATAATTGCTATCGCAATAAAATGGAGCAGGGCAGGCCATGTAAAGCGTAGGATGGATAACCGGTGGACCATTAGTGTTACAGAATGGGTGCCAAGAGAACGGAAGCGCAGTCGAGGACGGCAGAAAACTAGGGGGGGGGGGGGGGGGTGAAGTTAGGAAGTTTGTAGGCGCAAGTTTGAATCAGCTATACTCAAGACAGGGTTCATTGGGGATCACAGGGAGAGGCCTTCGTCCTGCAGTGGAAATAATTATAGGCTGATGATGGTGAAACCACGACCTGAATTGTGTTTTTTTTTATCCATGAGTAAGGCTCAAAACTAGTTTTAGCGTATTATGGTATAAACCTTAAATCGGACATGCACCGTTTCTCTTCTCGCGCAAGAAACAGAACAAAATTAGAAATCAAATTGCGACATTTAAAGGGACACTAAAGAGAAACACCAAATCAGTTTCGACCGATGAAGTATCTATTTGCTTGAATTTAGGGGTAAGAGCTTGTTTACCAGCAGAGAAAATGAAGGCCAAACTTTATCATTTCGTGCCGGAACCTTAGTACTGGTAGGTTAGACTGACGTCATGAACTTCATACTGCGTCTTTTCTCCTATAGGTGGTGTCCAAAACACGGCAGCCACGACGTATTTCCGACTCCGTGGTAACGTTCGGCGCACACTGAGCCGCAAAAGCATAGCCTTCAAGATCAGTGTTTGATATTCGCAGGCAACCAGTGCAGGGACGGGGATTTGGACACCACCTACTTAGGCCTCTATGGCGCAGTAAATGTTCTCGAAATTTACCAAGTACTGTCCTTGGCTCCTTTAGAATACAATTCAGTCCATTTTTACTAATAAACAGTTAACTCGGCATATAGCAGACGCCGTCAAAATACATGACGTCACGGCGAGTTGGGGCGTAAACTTCGAGGTGTCGTCACCACTTTTCGTTTTTATTTGTCCCTTCGAGCATACCAAGCGTGATCTCACGGTAAGAGTGGATTTTAACAACGGAGCTGTTTAAGCCGGGCGTAATGTGTCTGCTGAATCCAAAAATGTGGGCCGATCCTGGCGACAGTGCAGAAAGAGTACAAGCGCAATGGCACATACCCCTGTGAACTAGCGATGCTCAGCTAAGTCTAGCTAAGCATGGTTGAGACTACTTAAGCTTAGCCAGTCATCGATAGGCAATTGATAGCCAATCAATAGCTAATCGATAATTGATCAATATTCAATAAATTCCGGAAAATGCTGGGGTGACTTGGTAGTGCTTAGTCTAGCCCAAATACGTGACCAATGCCTTGCGATAGCCAATCAATAGCTAATCAATAGCTAATCGATAATCGATCAATAATCAATAAATTCAGGAAAGTTCTGGGGATGACTTAGTAGTGCTTAGCCTAGCCCAAAAGCCAGGATTAGCTAGGTGCCCATCAGTTCCGCTGTCTCTTTAGCATTGTGCCTCCAGTGCAAGCTACGGTAACTTTTTTTAATATTGTATAAGCGTAAGTTGCTAATACACCTCAACCTACTCTTTTTTTTTTAAGTGTGCCTTTAGCGTCCTGAAGCTGCATAATGGGTCATAATGGACGCCCCCTGTAGTGGAGGGCTCGAAAATAATTCTGACCACGGGGGGTTCTTTGACGTGCACTTAAATCTACGTACACGAACGTCTTTACATTTCGTCCCCATGGACATGCGGCCACCACTGCCGGAATCAAATCCGCGACCACGAGAGGAGCAGCGCAACTACGCCACTGAGCCAATGTACAACAAAGTGAGCAGACATCGTGTTGTCTTTTTACAATATGTACAATATATTTTATTAACAATGGCGGTGAGCTGAGCGCCGTGAAGTCCCGCGGAAAACCGCGGGCGCGTGAGGTCAACAATATATTACACAATCCCGGAGAGCATTGCTCCTGTGCCTTTCTGCGTAGTTCGTTCGAGGGCGTGAGGACGTTCTTGCGCTGAACCATGGCGGGTGTGCTCTCGATGCAGGGGCCTGCTTGCTTTGCGGGAGGCAGCCTCTCCAATTTCTCTGCGGCAAGTGCAGTGGTCGGCTGAATCACAGTGTGTGTTTGGGAAACCTGCAAGAAGATCGGTGCGCGTTTGTTGTAAGCTTAGAACTCTATTGAACACGAATAGCCGCAACTTGTGCGATCTAACAGGCCAATCGGTGACGTTTATGGTTCGTTCAAATAACTGAATATTGATATGGGGCATTTATATTTCTGTGTAGTGATCATTGAACACTCCCTACTCCAGACCTTATCGGTTGCCCTATTTCCATACAAGAATGTATACCCACATGTGGTTGCCTTTATATTTTTTTTTTCTTCTTATAACATTATCTAATGGCACGAAAGCGCTTAGTGAAAGATAGCTTATGTAAACTGAAGTAGAGTTGGAGGTTGCGAGATAGTCTGGACTCGCATTCGTGGTTAATTCGCATTCTAGTGCATTCGTTAGCTTCAGCAGTTCCCGCCCCTGCTCCTCAGCTTGCTTTATTGCGGCGACCTTACTACAGAGCTTCTTGGGTAGCTGCCATTCTAGGCTTCAAAGCGAAGCGCCTGCTGACGGCGAAATAGTGGCCCCTCATCGTCAGCCGCCAGCTAACTCACCCGCTTATTGCCATCCGCCGCCGTGTCCTCCGTGGCCTCCTCCGCCTCCACCGCCGCCATAGCCGCCTCCGAATCCGCCGCCGCCGCCGCCGCCGCCTCCTTCGGCGACCTTGACAACCTCGACGCTGTGAACCTGTGCACCTCCTCCTCCGCCGCCGCCGTGTCCACCACCGTAGCCTCCGCCTCCGCCGTAGCCTCCACCGCCGACGGGCGCTGCGTGTGTCTTGGTCTCTTCGTGCACTGGGACTTGCTGCAAGTTGGCACCGCCGCCTCCGCCGCCGCCATGGCCTCCGCCAAGACCGCCGCCGAGACCGCCACCGAGACCACCGCCGAGACCACCACCGAATCCTCCGCCATGTCCACCGCCGAAACCACCGCCGAAACCGCCGCCGCCACCGCCGCCGCCATAGCCGCCTTGGTGGCAAGCGCGAGAGTTTACGATGAACGTGTCATCATCATGAACATTCAATTAATATGCACTGCTAGAAAAATGATTTAATAATGCTTCCTCTGCAAGCTTGTCTAGCATCATAGCGTACAACTGCGACATGTTCTTGGCTTTTTTATTTATTCTCTGCCGCTTTTTCGTCCCTCCGACTCCACTGTGTCACACTAAAGGGCTCCCCAGTTTCCTGTTCTATGCGTCACATGGTCTGTCTGAATCGACATTTCTCCCCAATTACGGCTAGAATATTGTTGGCATAAGCTTACTAAGTATTTTTTATCTATCATATTTTTTCTCACACCTTAGTGCCATGCTATTACTTTTTTTTTTTTTACATTGCTCGTTGCACTCTCCTTGGTCTTTTCTTTCAAGGCTTCAAGAACGCGTCACAAGACGCGTTTTTGACGAACGCTCCCTGCTCCAACGTCGTACGCCTGATGATTACCCACCTAAAGCGACATGCTTGCCGATACCGATTTCTTCGGCACTAATTTTAGTTATTAGTTTTCATATGCGCTTACTGGATGGACTGCAGAAACAATGTGAAATCAACGCTGTGACCATTGTTGCAGAGAATAAATGTACCGAGTTATGAGATCGCAAAAGTGCAATGTCACAGCATCTGTTTGTTCCGGAATACGTGTAAAATTTAAACCTGAACACGAGTCGGCAATGACATCTTTTTGTTGGTTCAAAACTAAGGTGCTATGGCATATTATTTCTTCCCGAGGTGGTTTGCTACTTCTTGCTTAACAGAACAAATATTTGGGCGAATAGGCATAGCCTCCTCTATAACTTTTGAAAAGTATAGAGGAGGCTATGGAACAGGCTAACTTCAAATTAAGGAACAAAGCACAAACGAATACATAGTGACGAAATATAAAGAAGTTACGGGACAGGCGCTCATACCGTCGTTCTTTGTTTTGTTTTTTTCCCCTTCTTTCTCGTACGTGTTTATGCTTGCGCTGTGTTTCTTAAGATGATGTTATTTCTTTGTCGGCGGCGTTAAGCTAAGGATTCTTTTGTCACAACTCCTCTTTCCCTTATTCCTCAAACCGCTGGGTTACGCCACCGTAGCGGACATGTCTTCCAATCGTCACTCAGCCCCTGTTTGCCTTCCGTCGACTGCTGTTCGCACTCACCTCCGAATCCTCCGCCGCCGCCGCCTCCGCTGGATACAGCCTTGACTTCGTAGACCTCGTGGCCGTCGCCACCGCCGCCACCACCCCCGAAGCCACCTCCGGCACCGCCTCCGAAGCCACCTCCGAAGCCGCCACCGAAGCCGCCTCCGCCGCCTCCGCCTCCTCCGCCACCGCCGCCCTGAACTTGGGCCTGGCCTTCCATGGCGACCACGTAGCCTACGGGACCGACGCGAGGCCTGATCGGCTTGCTAGGGAACTTGTTTGGAATCTGTAGGCCAGAAAAAGGAAGACAAATGTATTAAGATTGTTATCGGAATTACCATCACCTTAGTCAGCCCTATTACGTCCATTAAAAAGCGAAAGTCCTACTCAACTCTGTTCACTTGCACCTGTCTTCTGCGTAAGCCTCGCACCACTTTTTGGCCAAGAACATTCGTGTATCACCCATTCATTGCCCGTTGGCTGTAATTGGTTTGTTTTCACTCTCCTCCGTGTTGTTTGCGTATCTTCCTGCTTCAAACACTTGATGAAGGAAGCACTGCCGTAGTGTCACCACTTTGATCAACTGTTTTCCAGATCACCCTGCTCGTTCCAGATCATTACCACTGTTGCTATTTGGGTTCGTAAGATGGTTCTTGTTCCTTTCGAAATTCATCCCCGCCGTGGTTGGTTCAAGTACTGACGCAGTTCTTTTTTTCTTTTTCTTTCCGAAGTCATAGCACACGAAGTAAAATGAACTGAAGGCAGGGTGACTGATTACTTCCTTGCATAGAAAAGTGTGAGAATTAGCAAGTAAATTACTTCCCAATTGATCATTATAAGGACTGTAGTCGGTGTTTCTAAGATTAAAACAATTCCAGTGAGAGGAGCTCAAGCAGACGCTGTCTGCGCATTATAGTGACTCTCTCTAAACGTGGCGTATGTAGCACAGCAAGGAGTTGTCTGGACGAAGTCTCTGAACAGACGTGTTGCCAGCCGCGCACGCGCCGAGCCTTCCGTGGCGGCGAAGCGGTCGGTGTCAGCCGTGAGGTCAGTTCACGAAACGAGGCCGCCAACACTCGCCGCGAACCGCCATCGCCCTCGCGTGTCCCGCCCGGAGAGGTGGACGCATCGCCAAGCGCCCAGAGCGATTATCCCGGTCGTCTCGCGGAAGTTATTACCAAGCAGCTGATTTGCTGCTATACTCCCGTGGCCGGATATCGTCCACTTCTATATCGTCCCGGCTATAACAAGGAAGATCCAAACACGCACACACACAACAAAGGCACGCCGAGCGCCGTATACACGGGTGTATCCTGAAGGCGGTGTGGCATTTTCTTTACCGCGCTTTACTATCCGCCGGCATCCTCATCGAGCAGTTCGCGCACGAAATGCTGTCTTTGTTTTAGACTGTATTTCTTTCTTTATGGTTCTTCCGCAAGTTCCCGGCCGACGTTCCCTCTCTTTTACTCTTTACGTTGGTTTTCTTTCTTTCAGCAAGGCTGCCGAGCTCCTGCTGTACGCGGTCGTGAGTCGCGTGTCATGTTTCCGTCCATGACGGCGAGGAAAGAGGAAAACTTCAGATCGTATCCAATTCGGCGCTCACTCTCGGGGTTTGCCAACATGGGAAGTGGAGTGTTGCTGTTGAAATTACTTTTTGGGGGCACAGGCGCCGTTCAGGTAGTTGTTCCGTACACAGCACACGCTCTTTCCAGTATTGTGGACGATAGCAGATCTATGTCGAAATTGGATATTGAAACGCAAGTGAAGGCTGATCCTGATAATAATCATGGAGTGCTTTTAATTTAGTACGCTATGATTTTATATTAAAGTAAAGCTCCACGAGATGAACAAAGAGCCAGAACCAATAACGCAGCCGGGCTTTGTTTTCGTGCTCCGCAGTCAGAGCACGTTACTCCAGGTTTACGGCAATGAACAAAATGTATAGTATTACGAAATAGTATTTTTAAGGTAAAATAAATGTTTTAGTAGGTCTAAAGGTGTATGTCTTGGTTAACGGTCTTTTTTTCTTTTGGGCATTCATTATATTCTCAGCAGCTTTAACTGTAGACAGACAGGCAGCTGCTATGTCTAAGCTGCAAGGTAGAGGACGTTATTAGCTATATTTTAACGCGAAAGCGTTAAGGGCCCCGTGTCGCAGAAAATCCGGTGTCAGCGTTGGCTTCGGCCGGGTTGTCCGGCCAAGAAAATCATCCCGAACCACGCCGACAACGACGGCCCTCCGAGTGGCGCAGAGGCGCTGGTGAACTAATTGATTATCTCAAAGTAAAATGCGTAGCAAAATCGTTAAGTGCGACTTAACCACAACCTACAGGCATGATAGCGTCGGATTATAACTTTAATATCATCATCATCATCACCATCATCATCATCAGCAGCCTATATTTAGGTCCACTGCAGGACGAAGGCCTCTCCCTGCAATCTCCAATTACCCCTGTCTTGCACTAGCGTATTCCAACTTGCGCCTGCAAATTTCCTAACTTCATCATCCCACCTGGTTTTCTGCCGTCCTTGACTGCGCTTCCCTTCTCTTGGTATCCATTCTGTAACCCTAATGGTCCACCGGTTATTGAATATATTTGAATATAGGAGAAAATATAATTTTGTTACCCGGAAACCCGAACACAAACACCTTTTCCAGCATTTCTACCATTCATACCGCGGCGCCCTCCAGTCGGAGGTCCTTGCAAAAACGCCATTCCGATGGCGCTCGCCTTCTCGGCAGCGGCGCGCCCAGGCGAAAGGGCACAAAAAAAGCAGCAGTTGCCGGGAAGACTGACAAATAGACAGGGATCTTTTAATGCTATCGCGTTCCACTCTTAAAGGCGAAGCTTAACAGTCCTCCAAATTTTTGGTCTCGTGTAAGATGTTCTCATTAATAGAGGGACCGCTGCACGTTGTGAGTTGCATTTGACAAAAAATATTTTTGCCATGGAACTAGACAAATCGGCAAATCTATAGGTAACCACGGTCGACATCAGAAGCATGTCAGAGGCTTATGTTCTCTGCGAGTTGTAACATGAAATTAGCATTTGATGACCTAAGTGTAGTTCATATAGCATTGTTTTATTCACGTAAATGACTACTAACATTTTCACGCGTCAGATTTAAAAATTTTGTGGCCTGAAATTCGACTAAGTACTCCAACCCGGCTTACCGCTGAAACAATAGCCTCTGACGACCACTGGATATTTTCCAACTCCAGCCGCTTGACGATTCATTAAATGTCTCAAGGCGCTCAGTGCCCTTGTGTCTCCCGTCGGGTCTCCTATGTCTGCCTTACATTTCGCCCCCATTTAAGTGTAGCGTTTCGATAGCCGTAGAAAAGAGAAGCATGAATGTATACTGGCGGCTCCTTTCCAACACTTTAACTTCGGGTTGCCCTCTTTCCAACCACTATATCCCCCACCCCAGTACAGGGTAGCACACCGGAAACTCGCCTCTGTTAACCTCCCTGCCTTTCCTCTCTCTCTCTCTCTCTCTCTCTCTCTCCGAAACTAGCGCGCGCATTTCAGTTTAAAGGATTTCCCACGCATTAAATTGAAACTGAAGAGCAGCACCAGGGTTATTGTGATATTTTTTAACAGTCATCAGTTCGCATTTATTTAATGGAAAAAAACTTTGCTATAAGCGTAGTCATCCATTGGAAAGGTTTTCGTGTTTTAATTACAAATTTCAAATTATTTTCATGATCAGAAAAATAGCAGTGCGGTTAAAGGAACGAGTTACAGACACACATTCTTTGACTAATAAAATTAAATTCTTATCCTGCATTTTTGTCTGTAGTGCTTTCCTTTACCACACGCCTATGAGTATCCTCATCCTGCACTTCGGTGCTTTGCGCTGTTCTTGTATGACGAGTTTTACTTGGATGAAGCACGTTCGAGTCCTGCACAATATCCTCCCCAAACACGCGCCCGTCCTTGTGCTCTTCTCGTCCATGTTTGTACTGCGTAGCGCCTTGCTTCACAATGTACAACCGACTCGCTCAACCACATGCCCTATTGAACAACACATTGCCTCCACCAAAACGGCACGATGCTATTGGGCAGCGTCTAAAAGGCAGTTCGTCGGGTACGCTATACACGAGCAGCTCCTGTCATATTCCATAGCCACTACAGAACATTCCTCGTACACGTGCTAAGCCCAACTGCTCCAACTGATTTTCCGTCTTCAACTGCATCTTGCCTTTCTTTTAGTGACAGCTGTATTTAAATTTCTCCCTGATAATTACACGCGTATTTCTCTACACACGTTCATTCTTATTGATCATTATGTTCGTTAACGAAAACGCCATATCAATCCCCGTCTTTAAATGTTTAAATATTTTAAATAAAAATACCTTATCTCTCTCTCTTTCTCTTATGCTGAGCGCCATGTCATTCCATCTGAACACACTCTACCTGGACGTGCTGGAAGTCGATGGGCACTGAGCTGGTGTCGACGTGGGCGGTAAAGCGGCGCAGCGTAGTGACTAGCCTGCCGCCGCCTCCTCCTCCTCCTCCTCCTCCACCGCCACCTCCTCCATTCTTGATGACGATGACGTTGGCGGTGTCTCCACCACCTCCGCCACCACCGATGGCACCGCCACCACCACCGCCGCCGCCGCCTCCGCTGACCACGGTTGAAGGAACTTCGATGGCTGCAAGAGAGTTACGACACAGCTCTCTGAAGCATTCAAGCATGGGAGAGAAAATAGGGGGGGGGGGGGGGGGGTAAAAATGTGGGCAACACTGCATTTTCATTTAATTGCATAACTTACATGTTGCATTTTGCATACAGCTAGCTAGCAATCATTTATTTTTCCTATAAAATAATTGTCGTTTCGTTTATTGTATACTAATGAAACCGCCACGGCATCGACTTGCTGTTCTAATTCTGCATTTACCAGGTAGTATAGGAATTTTCTGTTGCTGTTGAAGTCCGTTCTTAACTTTTTCCTGTTATTCCCTTTTATCAGCGAAGGTCGTGCTTGTGCTCCTTTAGTCCTTTCAATTTTCGCTCTTTTTCAACCTTCGTTTTTCATGTTATGCTTTGTTCAACGTAAACCGTGGTTTAATTCATTTTCAATCATAATCTATTTATTGCTGACTCTCATATCATTACATACTTTTCTTTCTTTGCCCCCATGGGGCTTCGGTGATTCTCAGTTTCGGAACAGCAACCTTTTTTTAGCTTCACATGTTCCATCAGCGGTGAACTCCAGCCCTCATCAACTGTCTTTTCACTATAGTGAAATTGAAAGCAGACATGGATACCAGAAAGGGCACAGGACACATGAAGCGCTTCGTGTTCCCTGTGCCCTTTCTTGTGTTCTTGTCTATCCGCGCTAAAATAATTTCTCAATATCTTTGTTCTCCATAGAGCAACATATTCTGCTGCCCTCAACCGCCAGATATCGAAGGCATCTTTGCCTGAAAGCGTGCTCCTTTGCAATAACCTTCATATAAAGGTGAAGCCAGCTTTCCTCTGCACAAGCACCAACGTTTCGGGAAACCTACCACGGGTCGGAAAAATAGCTACACTCTAAAGATATCCTCATTGTCGTGCCGTCTTAAAGTGTGCAGTCTTTTTCAAAAGTACCTGGACCACATCGTCAACTAGTGCAACTGTCGCTATGCCGCACAGGGGCGAGAAAGCAGAACAGGTAATGCAGTTGATCCCGATGGAAGCATGGGCTAGTTGGTTCGGCAGTAGAATTGTACAGCATAGCGAAAAGCTTGGACGTGAAGGAAACGTAAGTCTTCCTTTCTCGCCTGTGTGTATCTTGTATCTGTTTTTCGCCCATGTCTCTTGCGCTGTTTTGCCATTCGTAAAGAAGAACAGAACGTTTTCCTTCTGCTGGCTGTCTATCTGCTCTCCGACATCCGGTTGTGTTATGGGATGAACGTCCCCGTGTGGGGTGAAGTTTTGTACTAGTGATATGATGGTCCCTGCAGCAGGCGAGAGTGAATGAGAAGGTCCATCGTGGATTAACGCTGCCTTCCAAACTGCGTCTTCTCGGCGATTGCAATCTTGCTCACAAACATTTAGTCGTAGTTTTGAAGTATATGCTATGTCTGAAGCATGTGGAATTAGTGTCCGCTGAAAATGCGCAATCTATTTAGAAATCTTGCTTATCAAATGAAGTGATTGCCAGATCTACTTGTAGTGCATAAATTAGACTAGATGGTGCATTTAGTTTGCTTGTATAAGCAGCAGTAGCTGGCTTTTAATGTTGAAGGCGTAGCATGGGGAGCCAACTGTCAAAGTGCTAAATTTCTTCGCGATTAATTACGTTAATTTATTCCTGCTACTTGCACCTCAGGTTCAGCACCCTATCTTTCTGTCCCGTGAGTTACTGTTCGTGTGCTTCAGGGAAATAACACCAAATTGTCCTGCTGCATTCTAATCCTCACTTTTAATACCACGCTTCACAGTGTTGTGTTCAAGTTTTGAGCAGTAGTTCATCGATCATCATTAATATAGTAGCCTCATGAATTTTAACAAATTTTAGTGCTTTCCTACTAGAAAAATAAACACGCTTTTAACTAAATTTATGTATCTTTATTCACCCGTAAAATGTTACCATTCAGAGTGATTCAGGGCACCCTCCTCATTACACAGACTGATATAAACCACATCAAATGATTCTCAATAGCTAGGGAACTGTACGCATAGGGATAGTATGAACTAGAGGTGTAAATAGCAAGTGCTGGTCGCATTTCTTCTCTGTTTTAAACCGACACTTGACAATATTTCTGGCTGCAAGTTCATCAAGTCCGTCCATTCTAACAGAGAATGCGTTCTTGTCATTGTCAGTTGAAAGTGCACCAGTATTTTCTAAGTCGACGGCCGACGACAACGACGTGTAATGTCACCTGGTATAAAGCACAAGAATGCATAAATTATGGCACGCCTTGATTTACCCAGCAGCGTTTTAGGTTCCGAGGCCGCATTCCAAATGTAGAAGGCCCGTTACGGTCTCCAGAAGGATCACGTGAACATCCACAGCCAAATTTTCACTTTCATAACGCTAGCGTCCGTACTATTGCGACCAGCGAAGCAGCAATCGGGCCCAACCTGCCTCTATGAAAGGCTATTGGCCTAAGTTCCCACGTTGTTTCTCGCTTTTCGCCATTCGAATCTCTTTTATTTCCCATTCCAGCATATCTAGCCTATACAGTAATGGCTGCTCCAACTTTTCGTGGCCTCGACAAATTTAGCATGTGACACGGGACAAAAAAGAAGAATGAAAACATTCCATAGATTAATCTTCACCTCCTAAGCTTCTCGTAGTGCGCGCCATCCGTTGCGTGCTGGAGTCGACTGAAAATAATGAGCCACATCTCATCGTGCCTAAATATATGTTGGTGCATTAACGATCTGGCGAAGAGAGAGCGAATATATAGTAGCGGCAAATCTGACCTTGGACGCTGACGGCGTGGCCGCCGCCTCCGCCGCCTCCGCCTCCTCCGTGGCCACCACCGAATCCACCTCCGCCTAACCCGCCTCCGAATCCGCCGCCGCCACCACCGTAGCCACCGCCGCCGCCGCCGAAGCCTCCGCCGCCGCCGCCGAAGCCTCCGCCGCCGCCGCCAAGTCCTCCAGCCAGGGTCAGACCCCAGCAGAGGGACAGTATCAAGCCCTGTTGGTGTTGGACAGTCGGGAAAGACGACACGTCGTAAATGTCAGTGCTGCATTGGAGGCATTTGGTCGAAACCATGCGGTCAATTATTTCATTACTAACAACAGCGCAAAAAATAGGGACGGAGAAAGTCGCAAGAACGGCAGAAGCAAGGCACCGTTCAGCGCCCTTTTCCTGTTGTTGTGGCGTCTTTCTCCGCCCGTGTTTGTTGTGGTGTTCTTAATAATGAGCCAACCTTTCCAGTTTGCTGTTCTCCTATTACTATCGTCAGTGGCCAACTAAAGCATCGGTTTCAACTTCAACTGGCGTCGCGAAATACAGGCGGAATAATAGCAATACGATATATATGGAGATGATTACATTTACAAGTACTTTCTGGGCTCGAGGCAGCTTTAGAGACTGCAAACAAGTCACTTTTGGTGAACCAGGAAGCCGCTTCGAAACCATCAGAGCCCTTTTTATATCGAAACAATGCTGAAGTACTCATTTCGCGCACTCAAAATTACTCCGACGAAGACGGTAGCTGTACCATTACGTTGAATCTCGTTGATCTGTTTTCGATGGTGTCTCGAACGGCTT
This sequence comes from Dermacentor silvarum, assembly GCF_013339745.2. NCBI lineage: Eukaryota > Metazoa > Arthropoda > Arachnida > Ixodida > Ixodidae > Dermacentor > Dermacentor silvarum. The sequence continues at coordinate 13,744,028 of NC_051161.1, forward strand.
GACTTAAGGAATTCAGTGGCCTGTGTATATAAAGTAAGCTGGTTATACAGGTTTGAAGGGCACAAAAGCAACTAAGGCACATTGAATAAGTAGTGAAAAGGGATCCATGTTTATCCCGATAACCATTCTCTATGAAAATATGCCTTGAGAGGCCACGCTGGGAACTTGTCATCCTTGCGGCGATCCCCGTTATGAAGAAGTCCGCTTGCTTTGCTCTTCTGGCTCCAAACACCCATAACAGTTACTACTACACTGTGGGCGTACAGAACTGCACCACTTTCAGCTAAGCGGCAACCAGAGAAAACAGTCGAAATATCTGCGTAGGGAGGAAGTTGCTACAGTTGTAGCATACAAGTGTGCGAAGTGCTGGGCTTGCGTAAGTAACCTGCCATTTACCATTTAATTAAGGACGCAAGTGTAAATAAGGCTAACTTATAGTCTACGACGTTTATCTAACACATGCAGAAACCCCAAGTAAGCGCATTACTCGGCAAAACTTGAGTCACTGGAGAAGAGCGGCTCCAAGGCACCAGCAAGTGCAACATCAAATAACCGTTTTCATTTCCGCGAATCACGTAACTGTAGATTAAATATCTAAAACGACCAAGTACATCCTCTGAATTACAGTTACACTGTATAGAACCCCTTCCTGCAGATGTTTATCCAAAAGGAAACTGAAGATCCAGTATCTTTTCCTAAACTCCGATGTGACACAACCGCTTCCGAAGTCGATGGAGTCTCTTATCTTAACAAAAAAGAAAACGTTGGAGAAAAACGAACATATTGTTACTGCTCAGTCCACTGTCTATACCCGCATTGAGCTGACTTCTCCTGACTCATCCACTGCCCAAACGCGGTGCCATTTCGGCCGGCTCTTCCTCGTATTGTCTGCGCGCTAGGCAGCTGCGGGAAAATAGAGACGCACCGGCTAGGCCGTGTGTTTTGACTGCCGCGCACGCAGACACTACTGGATGGCGTGTCTCTGCGGTGCGCGTGCATCTCTCGCCAGCTTCCTCCTCGTCGCTTCCTTCCTGCCTGCTTTTTCCATGCGTCCGGTAGCCGCCCCGTTCCGTCCGTCGCGCCGCGCCGCGTTTTTCGTCGTCCGGCGTCGCCGCCGCCGCCATAGGAAGCGACCACTTCCTCTTACCTTTGTGATCGCCATGTGTCTGAGATCTCTGTACTGCGCCGTTTCGGCTCGGAGGCCTCGCTCAGCACTGATGCCGTGTCTCGGGTGGCAGGCGGCTTTTTATAAGGACTATACTCCTCTCTCCTGACTCTGCGCTGCCCGTGCTGTTCTCGGTCCGGGGCGAGGGTACTACTCGTTGGTGGCGGATGGGGGGGAGGAAGGAACCAGAGCCTGTCCGCCGTACGAGAAGAAAACGGTAAGGAGGCGAAGATGAAGCGAGCGAGGAGTGCGCCGCTTGCTTTCACCAGGGAGAAGAAGCCGCCGGACCCACATTTTCGCTCTCGGCGTTCCGTCCGGTGCCCCTTCTTGCCACTTCCCAGGTCCGGCCGGCCAGGAGAGGCGCGCGAGGGGTCCTCAGCGTCGTCGACCCGCGGGGAGATCAAGCAGAACAGAAGGTGTAACCAGCGTGTGCCTTTTTCTCTTTTTTTTTCTTTTTCTTTTCCTCTCCCGACGGAACGCCGCTACTCACTCGGGAGGGCGGAACGAGCGGCGGGTGAAAGTGAAAGTCCGCGTCGAGGCGCAAACCGAACGAGAGCGAAAAGGGGGGTGCGAGGGGGGCGGTGAACGCCTGTAAGCACCGGTTTCCGGATTATCCTCGCGCCTCATATGACGCTCGCTTCTGTCTATAACTGCGTCGGTTGCGTCGTATACGTATACGCGCATCGGTGGAGTCTGGTAGCGCGTGCTGTTTCTGTAGATCAGAAAGAAGGAAAACAAATGAAAGACCATAAGGAATGCCGGATACGACATGAAGGTAGCTAGCCCACCCCGAAATATACTGTCCAGCCGTACTTACGATTTCAGCGTGCTCCAGTCATAAGGTGTAACGTCCGCGTGCTTTAACATTTGTTGCTTGTTCGGTGCTAAAATAACTGCTCAAGACTGCCCATTCGGGTACCCTCGATCTGTCGTAATTTTTTTCTTCGCTAAAGGAAATGTGCACTGCGTGAGCAGTGGCTGTGTTTCTGCAGCGTAGGCCAGAGACAGTTTTAGAGTGCATCATCACTTTAAAGACGAGGAAGCTCATTTGAGCTTGAAAGAAACAAGTTTGGTTGGTCACTGCTAGATGTAGATCTAAATATGAGCGACTACCTTCGGCCAAGTCTCTCCTGTTAACTACGTTGCTGATCCGGATATGCCTGCTTACAGATGTCGATATTTTCATAGTCTAAAGCGCTGTAGCCAACATGCATAGGCTGCTGTCGTTATGTGGCATCAAGTGCGAAAGACGAGGTACGAATCTGTTCCTAAAGAAAAGAACATGGTTGCTTCAAGCATTTCTTTTCACCTTAGTTGCATATTCATATTTCGCTCTCCATAGAATATGAATCCTTGCTTTAAGGAAGGCATAGTGCACTCCATAGAACAAAAATTCATGATCGCCACTCAGCCTCTATAATCTCTGCAGGAGTACGTTTATCTAGGTCAATTAATCACATGGGACCGTGATCATGAGAAGAAAATTTACAGAAGAATAAAAATGGGTTGCAGTTCATATGGCAGGAATTGCCGAATCCTGACTGGAAGCTTACCACTGTCAATGAAAATAATAGTGTACAATCATTGCGTTCTACCGGTGCTAACATATTTGGGCCGAAATTTGGAGGTTAACAGAAAGGCTCTAGAACAAATTAAGGACCACACAAAGAGCCGTGGAAGGAAAAATGTTAGGCGTGACGTTGAGAGACAGAAAGATAGTGGTGTGGATCAGAGATCAAACGGAGATAGGTGATATTCTAGTTGACATTAAGAGAAAAAAAATTGAGCTGGGCAGGGCATGTAGTGCGCAGGGCAAATAAGTGGTGAACCATTAGGGTTACAAAATTGGTGCCAAGGAGAGGGAAGCGCAGTCGAGGACGGCAGAGGATAGGTGAGGTGATGAAATTAGGAAGTTTGCAGGTGCAATTTGCAATCAGACAGCGCAAGACAGGCGTTATTGGAGATCGCTGGGAGAGACCTTCGTCCTGCAGTGGACCTAAAAATACGCTCATGATGATGATGATGACGGTGACGACTGCATTTTTTCAACTCCTTTAACGCACTTTTGAGAGCAAGAAATACCGTGCATAGGAACTAGCCTGCTTGTGTTGGTAAAGTCCTTGCTATGCTCTAGCGGGATAAAATTTTTATCATGGTTCGAAGCTTTCTTGCCATGTTATGAACACATTACGCAGCGATTTCTGATGTTATTGCGTATTTCAGCGCTTTTAAGAATTGATAGGTAGCAATATAGATGTAACGCTGATGTTCAATTGGCTTCAATCGAAAAAATTACAGACCACGTGACGACAGAAAAAGGTACCCTCAGAGTGCATACCCATCATTAGTCGCAGGCATCATCATCATTGCAGGCATTCAGCAGACGTGGATTATTAAGCATAGTGATGCTGTTCCTGGACCAGTTCCTCCGTTATTCCTTTCTCTGTTTTGAGAGTAGTGAGGAAATAAATTTATGCTTTAGGTCACTGAAAGCTCTGAGCAAGACACGAGATAGTTTTTCAAGTGTGTATATACAGGGTGTCTTTGCTAAAAGTAACTTTTAAAAACGACAGAGTGTGCAAGTGGGCTGAAAATGAACTCAGTGGTGTTGAGGATCGCGCGATCTATACCTGGCGACAACTTTCTGTGGGAGCACGACCGCTACGGAGCCGAGCACTACGCGCTTCGGCTCCGTAGCATTGGCCGTGCTGCCACAGAAAGTTGTCGCCAGGTATAGTCAGCGGTACTTTTTTTTTTCGTTTTTCAAAGTCAAATAATTAGTATAAACTAATTGCCTAACTTTTTAAACATTGGCTTTAGCAAGAAATTGTGATTATGAAAGTTGTAGATCACATTTAAAAATAGCCGACTGAAGTGTTTGCAACTAAGTACCATTGATGGAGCTTCTTGTACTTGTCATTAAAGAAAGTCCGCAAAATACGAAAACACCCGCGTGATAGCGCCACTTTTTCAGCGCCCCGATACGACCGATCAGGAAACGACATTCTTTGCATGCCTTTTTTTCGAGATTCACTTGCGTACCGCGTCGCGATCGGGCGCACAGAGCGAGCGGCCGTGATGAAAGTGTGTCGCGCTTCGACGTGACGGGGCATAAATATATCATTCACTCCACTTGTGGAATGAAGCCCGAACGCACAAGACACACAAAGAAAAAAAAACTATAGAAAAAAAAAGCCCGGGCATGAGTAACTTTTGACCGTACAACTGTTTAACCGGGAAGTAAAATGCAATTGTCATGTTCTTCTATTCGTTCGCGATCACATCTTACCAGCGAGAGTTACTGGCGCGTACCTTGCCGCCACCGGAAACGCCAAGCCTGCCTCGGACAAGCGGATTTCGTTTCTTGATCGATCATCTGGGATCGCTGAAATAGTGGCGACGCGCTTGTTCTTGTATTTCGCGGATTTTCTTTAAAGGCAAGTACAAGCTTCATCAATGGTACTTAGTTGCAAAAACTTCAGTCGGCAATTTTTCAATGTGATGTACAAATTTCGTATTGGCAGTTTCTTGGTGAATCCAATATTTGAAAAGTTGGGTAATCAATTTTATTGTATCCCTATGCACCCTGCTGACAAGTAGAAGACTGCATTCGTGACGCCTGATGGACTGTATCAATTTAATGTTATGCCGTTTGGGCTTTGCAATGCCCCCGCTACTTTTGAAAGATTTATGGACTCAGTTCTTCGTGGTCTAAAATGGAAGGTATGTTTGTGCTATCAAGATGACGTTGTCATTTTCGGACGTACTTTCGAAGAGCATAACACCCGTTTAAACCTCGTTTTAGACTGCGTCGAAAAGGCCGGCTTGGTTTTGAATTTCACGATGTGCCGGTTTGGCGAAGGACAAGCATTAGTCCTTGGTCACCTGGTTGACAAAGATGATCCGACGTCAGGCCATCTTGGATTCATTCGCACCTTACATCGAATACGGGAGCGGTTTTACTGGCCTAAGATGCGACATTCCACTAAACAATACGTATCGAGCTGCGACAAGTGGCAGCGTACACAAGCGACCTACAAGCGCTCCCCAAGGCATTCTTCATCCTGTTGCACCGCCTACTACACCTTTCGAGCAAGTTGGTATCGACCTGCTAGGACCGTTTCCACGATCTTCGAACGACAACCGCTGGGTCATCGTCTGTGTCGATCACCTAACTAGATACGCGGAAACCGCTGCGATATCTTCCTTCACAGCTACTTGCGTCGCTGCCTTCTTGTTACGCTACGTAATCCTTCGTCACGGTCCGCCTCGCGTAATTATCAGCGACCGTGGTCGCCAATTCGTCGCTGACGCTATGGAGAGAGAGAGACAGAAGAAAGGGGAAAGGCAAGGAGGTTAACCAGATGGGAAGATCCGGTTTGCTACCCTACGCTGGGGAGAGAGGGGAAGTAAAGTGACAGGAAAATAGAGATAAACAAAGGAGCACAGATACACAATCACAATCGGTCACAGGTGGCATAGCACAGTAGCACTTGCAGCACTACAAACATCTATAAGCGGGCTACAGCCGCTTGTCCAAGTCTGTTGCCCTTAAAAACTGCAACAGTGCCCTTGTCGCCCTCCGCTGCGATGGCTTGTGATGTCGGCATTCTAAAATAAGTTCCTCTGTTAGAGGTCTTTGGTCAAAACGCGCTATCGCGTGTACGAGCGATCGTCTCTGTAAATTGTAGCGAGGGCAGTCACAGAGAAGGTGCTGTAGAGTCTCCTCGCTACCACAGTCATCACACGAGGCGTCGTCGGCCCATCCGATTCGGAATGCAAAAGACTTAGTAAAGGCAACTCCTAGCCATATTCGAAAAAGTATGGTAGCTTCTCGACGGCAGAGTCCAGCTGGGATGCAAAGGCGTAGAGAGGAGTCTAAGTTGTGCAGTCGGTTGCTTTGAAAACTTCCTGCGTTCCACAGGAAGAACGTGATATCACGGGTGAGCATTCGAAGTTTTCGAGTGGCATCTGTCCTTGATAACGGTATTGGTTCCTCTTCGTCACCTTGAAGAGCCGACCGAGCAGCGTTATCGGCGTGTTCGTTTCCTATGACGCCGCAGTGACTTGGAAGCTACTGAAATATCACGTGGTGTCCTTTCTCAGCCAAGGTATGGATTAGTTCTCTAATCTCGAATACCAGTTGTTCGTGTGGTCTACGTCGCAGGGCTGATAGCAAAGACTGCAGTGCTGCCTTCGAGTCACTGAATATTGACCATCTTCGAGGTTGTTCTTGGTTGACGAGACGAAGTGCAGCGCGAAGAGCTGCAAGGTCCGCAGCCGTCGATGTCGTTGGGTGACACGTCTTGAACCTGATGGTGGTGGCTTTTGCTGGGAATACCACAGCTCCAGAGGAACACTGGAGAGTTGCCGATCCGTCCGATCTGTTGCTGACGCCATGGAAGAATTGCTTAGACTCTGCACTTCGCAGTTCCGCCACTCAACACCATATCATCCCCAGACGAATGGCCCTGTCGAACGTACCAACCACACCCTGACCAACATGCTGGCTATGTATGTATCATCCAATCACAGGAACTGGGATGACATCTTACCGTTTATTACCTACGCCTACAATACAACGAAGCACGAAAATACGGGTCTTCACACCTTTCTACCTGCTCTACGCTCGGCTGTGGCGCACCGACAGGGGGGGTTTCGGGGGTTGTAACCCCCCCCCCCCCCCCTGAGGCCGAGGTAACCCCCCCTTTTGTTTAACCCCTTTTCTTTCCTTGCGCATTTGAGTACCGCGACGTAAGAGGTAAGACGCGCAATCGTCCGCACACTCGCAAAAAGCGCATTTTTTGACAATTTCCCGTGAACAAATTGAAATTAGTGCTGTTTAGATGGTATTGGCAAACTGTCAACCCCCCCCCCTAGCAGAGATCCTGGGTGCGCTACTGACGCTCGGGCACCACGCAGCTGTCTCGATACCATTTTCCCCTTTACACTCCATACAGAGGACTCAGTTGCCGAAACTTTGTGTCGTGCTGAAGAAGCCCGACAAATTGCTCGTCTGCGTACACTGGCATCACAAAATCGCTCCAAGGAGCGGTATGACCACCGCCACGATTCAATTTCATTCGAAAAAGGTGACTTGGTGTGGCTGTGGACCCCTCAGCGCAGACACGGGTTATGCCAAAAGTTCCTGGCTCAACATACCAGTCCCTTCACAATCATCGACCGCATTAGCAATTTAACGTATGTGGTCGCCCGTGTAAGGTCACCAGGGCGCCGCTCTAGCGCTACTCACCTTGCGCATGTTACGCGCCTCAAGCGATATCACTCCATCGCTCAACCCTAACTCCCATGGTGGGCTTCGTCTGCGAAATGGGGAATGTAACGCCTTGGTTGAGGCGAAAGGAAGAGGAGGAGGACGACGAATCTTTTGGTGCGGAGCGCAGAACAAAACCGGTGCTGGACTGTTTTTCCTCGAGTCTCATTCATCATCTGTAAATAAACACACCTCATCCGTAACAATATTAATTGACTTTGCGAAACGAAAAAATTCACCGAGGATTACGAGACTCCCTATAATGCGAAACTTGACCGCAGCTCTATACGTGTTTTTATTTCGCCATGTATTAGCTGGCGTGGACAATCTGTCTCGTGCGGCAGGTTGCAAAAGGAATGGAGTGTGGCGCGACTGCCTTGCTAATTGAGAGATCGCGAGAGGCAGCGCGTGGGTGACGCGTTGGCGCGACTCACAGCAGCCGCCGCAGACAGACCTCCACTCATGCAGCGCTTTGTTTCCATTTATGATAACGTTGGCGTCATCGGTGAAAAGACGACGCGCGCTACTCTGGCGCCATCTGGTGGCCATCGTCCCTGCAATGCCTGTCTTGCACGGCACTACGCTTTTCTTCTCACGCTTTCGCCATGTCCTCCTCCTCCGCTTACCGCCTCGCGCTTTCTTCACTATCATCGTCTTTCATCCCCCGCTGCGCTCCGCGTTCGCTCTTCCATCCTTCGCTGGGCTCGTTCGCTCGGTTACGAGGGACGCTGACGCTCTGTGGCCGACGCAGACGCTCTTGTCTGCGCTCTAAAAAATAACGCAGACACGGCCGCGCGATTCACAACACCACTGAGTTGGTTTCAGCCCCCTAGCACACTCTGTCATTTCTTTAAATTTGGTTTCCTTTAGCTGGGACACCCTATATATATATACTCTGACATTTTCGTAAAGGAAAAAATTCGCGAGTGTGTTCACAATGGGCGTGCCAATATTCAAAAGTTTCGAATAAGAGATCGAATCGTGTTTGATTCGAAGAACGAATCGAATAGTCACTATTAGTAAATGCTAATATTTTTCGCCTACTTTTCGAATATTTCACACCGTCAATTGAGCCCAAATAAACAACCTTGGAGCAAAGTTACGGTAAATGTTCACCTCCGCGGGCGTGGTATAGACATAAAGCATGAGAACTTGCGTAGCGCAGAAGGCTACGTCACTTAGGTAGCCATGCATAGTTTACAGGCTGTACAGCGATCATTCGAACTCTCTGAAGAGCCCTGTGTATGGGAAGAAACTGCTTGTTTGCTGCTAATGCTTCATTTGTGTTTTTAATAAACGCTTCATAACGTACTATGTAATGACAGAAACTTGCTAATTTTAGAAATACTGGGATATATTAATTTTTATAACGGATGTTCATTATTCGAAAACTATTCGAAAATGATTTGATATTAGATTCAATTCGGTCCTGGCATCGTTCCATTCGTATTATATTCAGCCTCAAAAATAAATATTCGCACATCCCTGGGATGTATCCGCCAGGATCTTCGCCAAGTGGTCGTGTGTGGCAACTCTCAGCCTGCTTAACACATTAAGTATTCAGAGAATCCAATTTACGTACAGCCCAACTGTCAGGAGTTATTTTCCTTGCCACTACTGGATAGAACGGGCAAAGACAAGTGGACGCACACAAATGTGTATACGGTGAATGAAAGCGATGAAGTGCATATGTCCGGTATCTTATTTTCTGATGAATCATTACATACACCTTCATCGTCTGTGGATATGCGTATAGTTGCTTCAGTTTTGTTATCGCATCAAGCATGTGTTATAGTCTGTTTCTCTTAAGCGTTTTCTTGCTCATTTATTGTATTAATTCTGAGTTGCCTTCATGAAAGCTTATTCAGCACTAATAGGAATGGCTGACAGTTCTGCATGTGATGTCTGCAGCTTCAAGGAGAACCACTGTGTACCACTGTGTACCACTGTGTACCACTGTGTACCACTGTGTAACTAGTGTACCACTGTCCTCAACTTGAAGCCCAAATACAATCTATGTCCAACACGTTCAGCAAACTAGATGATCGTCTTCTGAGTGAACAGACAGAAAACACCGTCCCCACCGATCATCCGCTCAGAAGACAGTTAAGACATTTTGTGCTTTCTGAGAACGTCTGCTTTGTACGAGCGCCTTTAACTCCGCAGTGCTGTCCGTGCACGTCTCACTCTCTATCTCTCTCTCTCTCTCTCTTTCTGAGTTTCTGGCCAGAATTCGAGGCACTGAAGAAATTTTACACTTTTCTTTTATAATTGATGTACTCTGAACGGCTCTTTCACTCTATGGGGACAGATATATCCGGATAAATTGGTGCGTAACCCTCTCTCGTGTTAGGTTTGCTTATGTAAAGGTGCTGTCAGCAACCACCGGTTCCCTCCGTTTTGGTATTGCATTGTTTCTCCCGTTTATTACGGTACAGGGCCACCCGGAATTCTTTGGCTCACGAGGAAAAGCGGCAACACGAAGCAGTAGCAGAAAAAAAAAAACGAATGACAACTTCCTTCGCCTCGACCTTTTCCCGCAGCAAGCCCTGTTTCTACTTCACTGAAGCCACTGCGGCGTTTCCTCTTCCCGAGCCCGTGGTCTAGCTGCCGCGTCTTTCCGTGGCCCCCGCGTTCATTCGCGTGGGGGCGGCCGTGCTAGTTCGTGCAGTTTCGGAATGAAGCTTGCCTCTTCCAATATCCAGGAAACGTCGCCACGGACACCCCTTCCTACGGGAGCGGACCTCGTCGAATTCAAGGCAGAATAAAGCAGCGGCAGAGGCAGACAACATGGCCGAGGAAGAGGTAATTGTGTGCTTTGGCCGAAGGGGCAGGGGGGCGTCAACAATTCTCTCAAATTGGCAGTCGACGGCGACAAACAAAAATCCAGTGATGTGTATGGAATACGCTGAGCAGAAGAAGCATGCACCCTCACCGCCGCGCCAAAACTACACAAAGAACCTGCAGCACCGCAGTCGTCTCTGAGCTAGAAAGAAAACAAGCAAGTGAGCGAGAGATGGCAGTTCCTGCCGGTGCTTTATTTCTTTTCCGCGAGGATGGAAGAAAGCTTTCCTCCACCTTCCTGCAGCGTCCGTTCTCCTCCGTGATACATCCGCGCTCGACTTCGTCGTCGTCGGTTCCAGCACGTGCCCGTCGGCAAGCGGCGTGGTTCTTTATTGTCTTCTCTTCCTCGGCTCACGCGCGCAGTTCCTCTCGTCAGGGCGTGCGCAGCTCGCACGGGCGCTGCCCCGAAACGGTCGCCATTAACTTGACCTCTGCTCGCCGCCACCGCCCGCTAGCACAAAAGAAGTGCGTCCACTTCCCAAGGCTGACCCAGATGGGTCGTCGTCGTCGTCGCCGCGGGGGCCGCTGACTCTTTCTTGGGACTCCCGCTGCGTTTGACGACGCGGAGCGCGACCACGCTTGTCTCTTCACCGCTGCGCGGCAGTGACGATGCTGTCTTGCAGGCCGTTAGCACCGCCGCCTTAGAGGGCTCTCCCGCTCTCCCACCTTTCGCTGCTACGCGCGCGCCAACCTCGTCGCCTTGTAGCGTGGAGCACACGAGAGAAGAAAGCGATGAGAAATCGCTGCTGCGATCTCATTTCCTCTCCATCTCGACGAGATAACATGATTATAAACGCGGGGTCTCTATACTTAGATCACCGTGTCGAAGAGTATGTCACCTCGTCGAGCAGTACAACGTCCTAGTCTGCACGTCTTGTTATTGACACAGTGTTTGCGTCTTCATAACCAGAGGGAGGGCGAGCTGGCTTTTGTGCACCTGCGCTTCCCTATAACGACCGGCTTGCCTCGCGGCCCTCCGAGTTAGGAAGGAATGTCTGCACTGCGCGTAGCGGATGTTATTGCAGATGAGACTGCGCGTAGCGGATGTTAGCAACGGCGGAAGCCGTTCGTCTGTATGAAAATTGAAAATCATTTTTATGCGAAGTGTACTAGGTGCGCGGAATGAAAAATGCCTGCTTTTTTATTGTTTGTGCTGCGAAATAAATTGTTGGCTTCCTTGCACAACACCCAAAATAAGGTGCTTGTTGATTAAAAGGCGTTGCAACTCATTTCATCGCCTTGACTCGGCGCATTCTTCTTTCCGGCATCTTGTGCCTTGCTGTTTCTGTCACTCTGCTTGCTGACACCTACAAGGCCGTCCGAAAGGCGCAAGAAGCTCACGTTGTCCCTTTCCATAGTCCCCATGTATGCTGTGTACTCTCCAATATGATCCATCATAAGCCACCACCATGCGCATATACCGCAGCCAGAGAACACCTATAACCAACTTTCGCAGCGCCCTTGCGCCATCTTTTTCGACGCTCCGCGGCTGCACTTGGGATTCTGTCGTGCGCTCTCTACTCCCCTTTCTGGTGCAAGTTCGCGCTGCGCCCTTCGCACATCTGCGCTCCCTTTCTATCCCCTCTTTTCTAAGATCGGGCACGTCTCGATATACTCGTGGAAGCAGGGAGTTGGGCCACTCCCAGAAGTAGTCCACCAGTAAGACTCGACTGCGCTTCCTTTCTCTTGTTATCCATTCTGTAACTCTAATAACCAGTTGACCATTAGAGTTACAGAATGGATACCAAGAGAAGGGAAGCGCAGTCAAGGACGGCAGAAATCTAGGTGGGGTGATGAAGTTAGGAAATTGGCAGGTGCAGGCTGGAGCACGGTGTAAAAAGGAAGGTGATCCAAAAGGAAGGTGGCCACTTTTTCGCTCGCATTGCTGGCGCTTTTATGGGCACGCGTGGCAGAAGTGCTTTATTTCGATGAATATATGTCGTTCGCCTGTTTAAAACGACTCTACTTGGTTGGAGGAACGTCCCTTTATATTTCTGCCGACATTCCGATTGACTCCGACGCGGCGAGCAGCGGTAAGCGCAGCGCGCCGTCTGCTCGAGCAGACGACGCGTCTCTCTCGTGTTCGAAATGACGGTATTTTGACTGTAAGTGGCATTAAACCTTCTACCTGGTCAGGATCTGGCGTCTAAATAACGAAAAATTGCATATCTTTAGGTATGGGTGTTTAAAGGCGGACGGAGGTCGTAAATTATCCACTGTTGTGCCGCTTCTCCAAGGCCTCCTGAACACGTGCTGTCCCTAGCGGCGGCGCTCACTTCCGGTCACACGAAGTGGCCGCTCTCTCGCCCCAGCGCGGGTGCGCCGTCGGAACACCTATCTTCTTACACCGTGGGCTGGAGTCAGCTGGCGCAAGACAGGGGTAATTGGAGATCACACGGAGAGGCCTTCGTCCTGCAGTGGACATAAATATAGGCTGATGATGATGTTGATGAAGAATGAATGGGCTCGACGCAGAGGAGCAATGCACCGACGGCAACCTCGAACACTGCGACAATTTTACTTTGAAGGGCAGCTTTCTTTGCCTAACTCGCAATGGTTTCGCATACATTGGCTGGTCGTTTGGTTGTCCAGTATTTGCCGGATATATGTGTGGATAAATATAAACCTGCTTACATATCATTGATTGGTGACCGAGAAATTAGTGCCAGTGGGTGCACCTCCCTTATGAACAATCAAACAATGTATCACGTCTAATAAGAGCGCGGAAAAGAAGGGACGAACATTAGAGACACACACACAGCGTTGTTCGTCTCTCGTTTTCCGCGCTGTCATTAGATGATCATGAATAAGCAACGCACCAAAATTTCCGCTCTAGTAATATATCAAGGCCTGTACGTATAATGCCGCCTCATAAGTATCTTAAACACACAGACCTTATAATGAAATTGCGGATCATATTGACCGACTTCCTTGATTTTCTTAGTTTGGGCAAACACATCCTTGAGCGACTGGGTATATGCCACCGAATGCTCCGGAATATATAGCACGGTATTTTGACCGATAAAGTGGTACCAATGTGCGCAGTTGTGTTCCACGTAATCAAACAATGATAAAGAAAGACGTATACACCGACCAAATAAAACTTTAAAAGCTTTTAAAGTTTTATTTGGTCGGTACACGTCTTTCTTGGTCATGTTTCATCTCGAGCAGGCGGGCTTACGGTCAAAATCGCGATTAAATCAAACAATAAACCACTACTTAAAACCTGTAAGTACATAATGTCGGCTCATAAGTATGTCTAAAGCGCATAGACCTCTTAATTGAATAGCGCTGGATTTTCGACGGCTTACTTGAATTTCTTTCATTTCTTATACTTAGCCTACCCTTCTCTTGGGCCTTCGAGGTATGTGCCACAGCGATTATGCCCATTCTTGGCCAATCGCCCAGAATGGGTAATGTGCCAATGTGACATAATGAGTATAGAATGTCTAAATGTATTTACATGTGTGTCGTAGTTTGTGTATACACCGTCTCATCACCATTTAACCCTCGACAAGCATCATGCACCATCTTCATCCCCATGACGTTTCCCAGTGCGGATCTCCCTGATTTCGTGTTTGCATTTCACCATAGCTTCCGAACGCTGTAGTGCATGAATAGACGCAGTACATGAAATTGCAGGTGGCATAGTATTAAAATAACAGAATTGTAGACGTGTCATTTTGTTGTACAGCAATTAATTAATCCCTTTACTAAAGCTTCGCTTCACATGGATCCTAGCATCTGTGTTGTACTTGCATTTCTTTTTTTTTTTTCCATGGCACTATTTGTCGCTGGCGGTTGTTGGTGTAACTTTTCCTATCCACTACATTACCAGCCTGCTTTTCTGAGCAGATTTCTCAAGTTGCAACTATCCCTCACGTGACGACATCCAAAGAAACCACGCTGCTCGCAAGGCAAGCACTGGCTATATAAGGAAGGGCGTCAGCAGTTCCAAGCAACATCACGTGCAACACCTGTCTGGTTCTTCCCTGGCCCCCGTCGCAACAAGCCGACAACAATGCTGAACCCCAAACACGCCCGCTCTTTGCAAGTGGTGTCTCCTTCGCTCGCGTTTTCCTCTTGTTCACGCATCATCGTACGGCGCAGTGTGGCGGGCGTGAATGAAGCCTCTCGTATATGCACGCACGCTATCTGTGCCCCGTCGAAACTTCCTCGAGCCATTCGGCACCACTTTTGTCGCTCGGCGCTGAATAACGCAGACTCGAACACGGCCGTCGCCGAAGAACAGCTTCTCTTCACCATTAGCGTACGCATAACAAGTTCCGCCGGTGCGGTGAGCGGTCGAGCCCCCTTAAATATAGCAGGTCGTTCGGAGGAGCTCGACCGGTGTAAAGATGGGTCTCGTCTGACGGAAATAGGCCACTCTCAAGCGGTATACGCATAGCGGCCGGCAATTCTCTAAACCACCTCATCTTACGCAGCTTCGCAATCTCCGTGTTGCAGGCATCGCTCTCCGCTTTTCCTTTGTTTGTTTTTCCCTATTCCTTAATGCGTCGTAATCCGTCAGTGCAGGGCACACGGGCGTCTGACATAACAGAAGTTGATGGGAAAATGTTTTTGCGCGTAGTTCCTTAAATTAGATGTGCGAGAACGTTTGCGAGGAGCCTGTTCCTTCCTCTCTCTTTTCGTGTATTCATGAAATTCCCACAAAAAGAACGCCGTGCTTTCTTACTGAGAAAAAAAAAACATTTTTAATAGCAGTATTGATTTCTTTCGTGCCCATATACGTGCAAGCTCCTCACATGTTCCGAGCATAAAAAGAATCTCTGCTTATTGTTACCGAAAACTGACTTCCCCCCCCCCCCCCCCCCCCCCAAAGAAACTGGTATTAAGCCTACCACCCTTCTTTTTCTTTATTTATTTCTTTATTTCCCTCTTGGTTGTTTGCTTTCTTTCTTTTTCTTTCTTTTGTGTGCGTGTGACTGCCTGCACGAACGATACGGAAGCCTTGGTCGGTGGATTCCTCAATACGTCACTTCTGCATGGCGAGGCATGCTTCGAACAGAGAGCCACCTCGTTAACAGGAAAGGGTTGTTGCCCCATTGGGTACACGTGTCTTAAAACTAGGTACACACCATTACGAACAAAAAGCACCGAACTTTCTTAACTCCATGCAATCTGTGATAAAAAAGCCCTGGTTAAGCCACAGCCGACGAAGCCGCTAAATATTAGCGTTATTCGCGTTAGCGCTAAATATTATGTAAACCCTTCCTCAAACGAGAACACTCGTGGCATTAATCAAAGTTGGCGTTCGCTATCGACGGGTTACAATGCACACCAGCAAGAATTCTTGATCAACTTTAAGTACGAAGTAGCGCTTACTACTTCGTACAAGTCACGAAGCTGTTAGCTCTTAATGTAAGAGTGGCTTTGAGCCGACTTGCAATTCAAATACATGGCAGAAACGTTTTTTTAAATGCACAAGAATTTCTAGGCCTACCCAGCGTGGAAACCCGTCGGGCTGTACGTCCGTCACGTAAGACAATCGCTTTCAGGATTTAAGGCCCGCAGCAGCGAGCGAATGGAACTTTCGTGCTGCCTCTCGCTTCAACGCGAAGTAAACGGGGAGAACACAGCGCACACGAAGCTATCCGCACTCGCCGCACTCTGTCCACATCGCAGATCGCTTCAAAGATAGGGCCAGCGTGTCTCGCTTCAACGCGAAGTAAGCGGCTAGAACACAGCTCACACGAATCTATCAGCACTCGCCAGCACTCTGTCCACATCGCAGATCGCTTCAAAGATAGGGCCGGCAGGCATGTCTCGCTTCAACGCGGAGTAAACTGCAGAAACACAGCGCACACGAAGCTATCAGCACTCGCCGCACTCTGTCCACATCGTAGATCGCTTCACAGATGGGGCCGGCGTGTCCTCGCTTCAACGCGAAGTAATCGGCGAGAACACAGCGCACACAAAGCTATCCGCACTCGCCGCACTCTGTCCACATCGCAGATCGCTTCAAAGATAGGGCCAGCGTGTCTCGCTTCAACGCGAAGTAAGCGGCGAGAACACAGCGCACACGAACCTATCAGCACTCGCCGCGCTCTGTCCACATCGCAGATCGCTTCAAAGATAGGGCCGACAGGCGTGTCTCGCTTCAACGCGAAGTAAACAGCGAGAACACAGCGCACATAAAGCTATCCGCACTCGCCGCACTCTGTCCACATCGCAGATCGCTTCAAAGATAGGGCCTAGCGTGTCTCGCTTCAACGCGAAGTAAGCAGCGAGAACACAGCGCACACGAAGCTATCAGCACTCGCCGCACTCTGTCCACATCGCAGATCGCTTCAAAGATAGGGCCAGCGTGTCTCGCTTCAACGCGAAGTAAGCAGTGAGAACACAGCGCACACGAAGCTATCAGCACTCGCCGCACTCTGTCCACATCGCAGATCGCTTCAAAGATAGGGCCAGCGTGTCTCGCTTCAACGCGAAGTAAGCAGCGAGAACACAGCGCACACGAAGCTATCAGCACTCGCCGCACTCTGTCCACATCGCAGATCGCTTCAAAGATAGGGCCAGCGTGTCTCGCTTCAACGCGAAGTAAGCAGTGAGAACACAGCGCACACGAAGCTATCAGCACTCGCCGCACTCTGTTCACATCGCAGATCGCTTCAAAGATAGGGCCAGCGTGTCTCGCTTCAACGCGAAGTAAGCAGTGAGAACACAGCGCACACGAAGCTATCAGCACTCGCCGCATTCTGTCCACATCGCAGATAGCTTCAAAGATAGGGCCAGCGTGTCTCGCTTCAATGCGAAGTAAGCAGTGAGAACACAGCGCACACGAAACTATCAGCACTCGCCGCACTCTGTCCACATCGCAGATCGCTTCAAAGATAGGGCCAGCGTGTCTCGCTTCAACGCGAAGTAAGCGGCGAGAACACAGCCCACACGAAGCTATCAGCACTCGCCGCACTCTGTCCACATCGCAGATCGCTTTAAAGATAGCACCCGCGCGGCCGCGCCTTACGCAGCCGCCGCCGGGGTACGGTTGATCACGGTTCGTAGTGGTTCGACGGGGATGGATAAGGCTCTAAAGAGCGATAACGGTTTATAATGATCGGAACGTCATCAGTGCACCTGGCGCCGCCACCTGCAGTAGTTTGCTTGCCTCATAAATACACCTTGAGCCGCCGTCCGCAGCAGTTCGTGTCGCCGCTGCGCTGTCGTTTATAGTAAAGTGCCTATATAAGAAAAGTACCGCCATCTACTCTTTCCTCCGCCACCTCCTCTCCTAAAGCGCTTGCTTTTTTCTTTACCTTTTGCTTGCGAAAGACAAGTCGATGGTGGCGCACCTAGAAAGTCCACGTTGAAGCTTTCAGGCCAGGCGCGCGCCGCCACCGCCGCCGGCGACTGCGGCTGCGCAGAGGAGTTTCAACATGGCTCTGAGGCGGAAAAAAAGAAAATATAAAGAAGTGAAAAGCGCGCGCTATCATCGTCCAATCGGAGATGGGAGAGCGAAGCGGCGTTTATCAAAGGATGGCGGTACTTTTCTTATATAGGGACTTTAGTTTATAGTGGTCGGATCAAGTTTCATAACATTGATAATGACACCGGGCTGCGTGGAGATGAGCAAGTGGCACAATGCTTAGACAATGAGTTTCCACACAATTTTTTTCCTAATTGGCTGACAAGAGGCGAGGAGCATGCAGAAGTGGCGAGGGTTTTGGTGGGGCCGAGTGAAAGTAGATAACCGGTGATGCGCCTTCGAATGGTCTGCTTTCCCTCGCTCAGATTCCGGTGGCTGGTAGTAAATCGCAGCGGCGTGCAATGGAAGGTTAAAAATACCGCTAAAATGGATCCTCAGCGAAGATGAGTTGGCAGACCGATGTCGTTTACGTGGCAAAAGGGCTCCACGATGTTATACTGCCACGCAAAAAAAATTATTAAACAAAAATAAATCCATTCTCCCCAGCAGGTTCGAGTAGCCACTGCCAGAGTGATTAGCAGGTAGCCATTTTCTATTCCTTTCGGAATTGGTTAGTGTCCGGCTATTAGAAAAAAAATCAATTATGTTCAGCATATTAATGCATATTGAGTGCATGACAAGAGTACACCGACCAAATAAAATTTTAAGGCAAGACGCTTCGGCTTCCATACGAAAGCGTTGTTCACAATGATGTGAAAATGTAGAAGTGGCTGTTTAGTGTAGGTTTTAGCATGTGACGCTAGCACCGCGTGTAAGAATGCGTACACGTCAGTTTGACGCGGTGCGACTTCGCGGTTTTGTGACGTTGCGTCACAGACAGGTGAAGTGGGCGCAGCCTGAAAGAAAGTTGACCAGTAGCGGTGGGCTAATGGCGAAAAAGGCGTAGAATTGGAAATGACGATTTTTTCTTTTGTTTGATTTAATCATACATAAAATCAGTGTGTACACGTCATATCAGATGGGGAGTTTCCGCGGTTTTCGGGACGTCGCGTGACAAAGAGGCGAAGTGGGGGTGGCCCGAAAAACGTTTGGCCAATCGTGGCGAGCTGATTGCAGAAATGGGATAGAGAATTTTGGAATAGCTTTATGTTATAGCACCCTAGCGCCTGTACCATTGCTTCTTTCATTCTAGTCTGTGTTTCCGTGTGGGCTTTGAATGAACGAGGGCAAGGAAACACAGGCGCTCGATGTTTGTTAATCACGCCCATATAAAACCAGAAGGTAATGAAGCCATGGAAATCATAGGGGCAATTAGTTGTGGTTTATATTCAAATGTACAAAATAATGAATACAAGGGAAAATGAAAGTGGACCAAAAGCTAACTGGTCGCCGCGTAATGCGGAGGTTGTGGATTCGGTTCCCACCGGCTACAAGTTACACTTTCGTCCAATTTCATTTTCTCTTATCTTCATCATTTACTACATTCAATTTCAGCCACAGATAATTATCCCTATGCTTTCCTTGGTTTCATTGCCCGCTGGCTTTATATAGTCGTGATTAACAAAAATCGAGTCCCACTATTGCCCTTGTCCTCAGTTCAATCATTGCGAGGATCTCGAATCTGGCAGCATTGATGTCATACGACGGTGTATTAGCTAAATGCCTGCACTCTAAGTTCACGTGCTACGTGCCGCCTATCGGGCAAAAAAAGGGGTGTAGCCACAGTCTACCCGCCATGGCTCTGTGTGGTGCTAATTACCTCTATGCTTTCCTTGGCTTCAATGCGCCTGCTCGCTTTATATATGTGCGCCGTGTTACATAAGATGAGACCAATTTCTCAAGCGAAGATATCTCTTAGCGTGTTGTTCTTATGGGCCCTAGTGTGAACATCAGAACTCTTGCTTGGACATTGTATGCCTTTATAAAGTTTTGAGAGCACGGATTTGTGATTACTGCGAGGAGGGAGAGACGAGGATGGAGATGAGGCGTGATAGCTCCGTAAAAGTCTCTTTCGCCTAAAGCAAACATGCCAAAGAGAAGCACGCTCTACTTTAGATTAAAACATCACGGCAATACTAGCTCGACCGCGGGGCCCTCTAATCGTGGGAGTCACGAGCCATAATGCGAGCGCTTAGCCTGCTATCGCGGACCGTCCGCGCCAAAATCTGGGTTACGACACGTGCTGCTCCTGCTACAGCCTGCGACAATTCACGACGCATCGTCCACTGGCCGGATCACCCTTGTCCGACAAACACGCGCACGAGGAAGTGCATGAGGCAGCCGTACCAGCTTCTCGGCAGCGTCCGGGAAGTGGAGACGGCCTGTTATTATCGCGCTGGCCAAGTTGTCCAGGTGTGCGCGGCGAGCAGCCGCACTTGAATGCGCGACGGGCATCGCGAGGTCTGCAGCAATGACGCTGTCCGTTATCGGCGTGAGGCAAGTGTTACTGCGGGCTATGATCGTTGATGATTGACAAAGAATGTTTGTGCAATGTCCGCCCCCTCTCATGCGCCGAGGAACAAAGATAAAAGAAGTAAATGCAATAAGATTACTCTGGTATATGAACCCCTGGTTTGCCACCTTTTCGGGATCAAAGAAGATATGAAAAAGACATTAGGAAATAACTGAAAGAGGCAAGTGAACAGGTAATACGCACTTGAGGGAGATGCATCGTGTCTATAAGTAAACGCCCAAGACAGTTGAATTAAGTAAAATACATCGGTATACATGTGGTGAAACCAGAAAAGAGACTTGACGCAAGAATATATATTTATTTAGAAAGGTGTCCGCATGTTAAAGATAGCATGGTAGAAGTGCAAAGCAACAATAACAAGGAAAACCAGCTCAGAAAGGGTTATGCTTCTCAAGCACCTTGAATCCTTCGTCGGCCAAAGGAGCGAAGATGCCCTCTAGCATATTTTGTTGCAAATTTTTCTGATAACATGCCATGCTGCCCTTCTTGAATTTTTCTTCCATAAAACTTGCGCGATCAGTTGCTCACGCTTGTTGGCTATTAAAAATGCAAACGAAATGCATAGGGAAAGTGTTTGCCTGGGTTGCTTCGCATATATAAAAGGGTTCAACGTTGTGGCTAATTCTGCGTACCTCTTCAGCTTGTGCATTATTTGCTAACGTTGGGATTCCTGGCATCCCGGAGCCTCCCGTAGCTTTTGCGTGCTCTATCGTACTGTGTGCGTATTTCCCATCAACCTTTCTTTTCAATATTGCTCCTATTATTCAATATTCCTCTCCGTTCACCAGAACCAAATGTTTCCAGTCCGAGCGCACTCTTTTTAACATCCCAGAACCACTCCAACCATTATCTCTCCAGAAAGAGTAAACATGGGACAGTTTCTCGTTCGCATTCGAGACGTTCTGTAATTTCATTGGAGCAGATATTGCACGCTAAACGGTGCTTGGGAAGTCTATCAAGGGCGCTCTTACATTAGGAAATTAAACGGTAGTCGCCAGGAAGCCTCTTTAGTCTTATGCGTTTAGAATTGCGTGTATCCTCTCTTTCTCACCTTCCCAGAACAAATTTACACCCGCTTTCAATCATTCTCGAAGTCAGCCGCCAGCGTGATGTGTTCAGTTTTGTTTCCTCTGGGATCAGGAACGTTCGCCCGGGGCGCTGACGTCTGGAACAGCTCAAGAAGGAGGAAGAAGTACGATGACGGGTGGCATTGATTGAGCTAAAGTGAGAAAAAATTAGCCTCCTAACGAACGCTTTGCCATGCGCGGCGTGTGAGAGCTTCTGAGTGGGGCCTCGAGGCACTCTAGAATCTGGAGGCTCCGTAGCAGGCGAGTCGTTCCCTTCCTCGCCTCTGACGCGCGGAGGAAGCAACAACATGTCAAGGTGGGATGCGAAAGAAAGGGCGCTTGAGGAGGTGCTCGCAGAGGGAAGGCAGCGGGGATAGTACGTGCGTGAAGACACAACGAGGAACGCGCGCCAGGATAGAATTGTTGTATCGCCGGTTTCGCTCGCACGGAGAATAAAAAGTGCCGGGGCGAGAAAAGCGGGTGGGCGTGAAAGGTTCCCGCTGCCGTAGCCGGCCACATCGCAGGAATCCAACGACTGCGTATATACGAAGGGAGGACGGGAGGGGGTCAGAACTCTCGAAATAGCAGGCCGACAGGACGCCAGCGAGGGTTGACAGCTCGTCAGGCTAAGCGTTCCTTGTCGGCGGTATGCTCAGCGGTGAGACATTTCCTGCGTCGGTCAAGCCCACAAACGCGCGCGCTTCACAGAGCGGGACTGCGCGCGCGTCTGGGCGCTTCTTCCTTCCTTTTATAGCTGCTATAGTTACGCCGCTGCCACGCCGGCTCAATACCCTACAGGAAACTAATGGTCCTGGCAAGCCCAGACCCTGGAACGCTAGTTGCACCTGCTCAGGTTTCTGGGACGGTGAAAGCCTGCTCCCCATTTTTTTTAAATATAATTTAGTTTGCTGCCCAGCAATAGCAATAGCCCTGGTCATCTCAACCTGTGGGCGGGAACAGTAATACTCCCTGATTCACAAGCAGCTTGCCGAAATATTCTAAAAGGGAGAATATCCAGGCAAGTCTTACAAATCCTCACAGCAACGTCAAAGAAGCACCTACCAGATATATGCATCGTTTAGAATCCGGGGCACGAGTCCCTGCTGGGGAATGAGGCAGCCGATGCCTCCACCCGAGCTCCCGTTCACCGGGCTTTCTAACAGGACGTGCCAAGGAGCAAGGATGAAGTCCCCAAAATGTACGCCGATATTTTGCAACACTACACCCTAAACAGAAGAACTTGAACGCCACCTCACCCCAGCCTAACTAGGGAACATACGGCCGTCTTGACTCTCAACTCTAAGTGTTTTCATTCTCCGTTCTATCTTTCGTAGTGAGCTCCTTAGTTTAGTGTCGACTTTCATTTCTGTCCTCCAACTTTCCCACCCATAGGTTAATAATAGCGTTCGTAGCTTAGTTTGCCAAAACCATATTTTTACTCTGAAGCATCCATCTTTCCATACATAAGCCACAGTTCCGTATAATTTTTATGAGCATCTGCAATAAAAACAGCTGCCGGAGACTGTTGTGGCATATTTTGCGAGCAATTAAGAAAGAAATGAAACTTTTTATTTATTTTTTATTTTCCAACGTTCCTTTGTCTGCAGCACACTGTGCGCGAACCTTGGTGAAGTGCGCAAGAGGCGCCACTGCGTACCTGGTCAGGTGTTAAATGCCCTGTCAAGACAGCTTTTCCTATTCATGTCAAAGTATTTAGGGTTGTGTTCTGCATCTGAATATACTGTATTCAATAAAGCCCCTGTTGGGCTGCTGAGCACGAGGTCGCGGGATCGAATCCCGGCCACGGCGGCCGCATTTCGATGGGGGCGAAATGTGAAAACACCCGTGTACTTACATTTAGGTGCACGTTAAAGAACCCCAGGTGGTCCAAATTTCCGGAGTCCCCCACGACGGCGTGCCT
Source organism: Dermacentor silvarum (assembly GCF_013339745.2). Taxonomy (NCBI): domain Eukaryota; kingdom Metazoa; phylum Arthropoda; class Arachnida; order Ixodida; family Ixodidae; genus Dermacentor; species Dermacentor silvarum. The sequence continues at coordinate 13,767,162 of NC_051161.1, forward strand.
CATAATAAGATCGTGGTTTTGGCACGTAAAATAGCCCCCTAATTTTATTTCAAGACGTATGCTTCACACGTTTCTGAAGAAGTTAAACTGCAGGCACAACCGTTCTTTTTTTTACTTAAGCAAAAGCCAATAAGCCCATTATTTCTTAAACTTCTCTCAATATATTCAACTTAAGTCTCAACTTCTCTCAGTCTCCGTCACCGGTGGTTAGTCGTGAGATTCCTGTGCTGTCGTTTCTATAGTCAACAGCAATGAGGAATATCCTAAGCATTATTAGCTACGCGGCGTTCAAGTAATAAAACTTGATGGCACCCTCATCTCCTCTGAGGTGAAAATTAGTGCTGAAGTTGCCGTGCCGAACAACTACAGAGCTGATAACACTGTTACAAGCTGTCTGCCTATTAAGAAATTCGTTCATCTGCTTGTCTTCGTTTAGTACACATGACATGGACTTCGGTCCGTATTCTCTGGCAGCTGTTTCTCCGTGCAACTGTACTAGCGGTGCTACTGTGAACAAAATATCTTCTCGGGATCGTGCTGCGGGTTCCAGCAAAATTTAATAGACTTGCGGTTCCTACGCTGTAAAAAAATAAATGTTAAAAAACAAACAGAAACTGCAACTTTATATTTACATTGCAGAGAACTTATTTCAAATGAAGAAACAGAGATTATTTTATTTTATGCACTACGTTTTTCTGTTTATGGTCAAAGACATCATTTTTCTTCACTTTAATAGAATTAGTCCCCATACGAGAATGTGAAAAATTAGTCAGCACTTCTATGAGCAAAATAAGATTTGTTCGTCTCATTATCACCCTCAATTAGCATTTGTGTGCAGCTTCGCCAGCCACGCAAGTATCAACAGATAGACATCGTATTGGTCTTAGTTTCTGAATAAGATAAAGCTTCACTCAGAGCGAGTCATGCCGCTCAGAGCATGACTATATAAACTCGTAAAGTGGATACTTGTATGTGTGTCTTAGCACGTAGTTCCGGGGCCACGTGTGTTGTAAGTGGTCCCATGTTCTACGTAGCGTGCTTATTTGTACATGTATGATCTGTTACAACCACACCCCAGCATTTGAGTCTTTCGCACTATATGAAAGCTGCAGTAAAGAGCAGAGTAAATGTTACTCGCTTAATGAATTAGACAAAAATTTTTCCTTAATTACCCTTATTATTACATAAGATAATGTTAGATAATGTTAGATACATAAGATAATGTGCTTGAATGTAATTTTGAGTATTGTTTTCTTTCTTTTTTTCCCAGTAGTATACGTTGGAAGTTCGGAAGTTCTATACGAACTTTTCACCTGAGCTCTTTTTTATATTAGCTGCGAACATGCATGCACTGGAGCAAGTTGCTAGCGATACTAATCCGCTAGTTCTTCCTTACGTTTCATGAATGCAGCACCAAACCGCAAGGATGGCCATTCTTGAAGCTAATGACGAAACATGAAAGACGAAGCTATAATACTGAGCCCATCAATGATGCTTTTGATGGGCTCTTGTCACAAGCGTGCGGCATTGAAGTGAGTCAGAAGAAGGTATTCACCCTGAGACAAAGAAGTAGCACGCTACTGACGTCACTGACAGGTGCGAAAACGTTCACATCGTTTTCTTCACGCATTCATCGTAACAATGGTGGTGATGCAATAAACGACGGTAATATATTTCGTGCCTGTGAGCGTGTAGTCAGGCTGAAGAAAACCCGACATCATCAGCTTCGCTGCTCACACGTTTCGTCGTCTGACTCTGCGCTAACTTTGAATGCAGCGGTAGAACTAGTACCACTGCAGGAATATTTCAACTCATTTCTTTTGAAACTTCAGCCATGGTTCTATAAGACTACTGTTATCGTCCACACTGGATAATAAAAAGAAACGAAGCCATTCTTTTAACCATATTTACAAAGGTTTATTTTACAGAAGGGTTGAGAAGTTCACACAACCTCTCACAACAGTATATTACAAAACAGGATGACAGTGTTCGGCTGGTGTTCCCTGGTGCCGTGGCAGTGCTGACGGTGAGCGCCTCGGCGCGTGGCGCATTTGGCAGGTTGGAGCAATATGCTCGCAGCTGGCGACAATTCTTCGTATCAACTATTTGGTTCCTGCAATGAAAGTAAGCAAAGCAAGTGTTAACCGGGTCTTTGGCATGCGAGAAAAAAGCAGCCGAAATTCTTCCCGCTGATAAAGAAGGTGCAAAGAAACAAAATGGTCCATCTTTGTGACTAATCAAAATGCTGCCGATGCCAAGCTTAAGTGTTCAGCTGTTTGAACGTCAATAGGACAAATAATGGTGACGATGTTACGACAGCACGTTCCGAATTAACAGTAATGGAGATAGTGTTCGAACATATAACTTAAATACTTTTAGGCGTGGATGGCACATGATCCTATTGTTGAGAGCAGAAAGAGATGAGCATTAACGCGTGCATACGTACTGTGCGCTTTCTAATTTTTCTCACGGCAGCATCACCATCTGCTAAGGACTAACCTTAGGGCAGAAGTAATTGTCATCACTTTAACGATCCAATCACAGACACGTTCTGAGGTACTGACGTCATGAGGTCTAATGCCATCCTCCTCCGTGGTGTCCGCCTCCTCCTCCTCCGCCTGACACAGCGCCGGCACCGCCGGCGGCTCCGGCGACTTCGACCACCTTCACCGGGATGGCGGCAAACGCAGCGCCTCCGTGACCTCCGCCACCACCGCCGTGTCCACCGCCTCCATAGCCACCGCCGCCACCGAATCCACCTCCATGTCCACCACCGAATCCGCCCCCGTGTCCTCCGCCTCCGCCTCCACCACCGCCATGATGGTGGACGTCGACGCTTAAGACAGCGGTGTCACCGCCACCTCCATGGCCTCCGCCGCCTCCTTCCTTATGCGTATCGGCTGCTGTGCCCAGCGGAATCTTGTGCACGGCTTCGGCTACTTCAACCCTGGGGTGCGGGAACACACTTCCGCCGCCACCGCCGCCGCCACCTCCGAAACCGCCTCCGAATCCGCCACCAAAACCACCTCCGAAGCCACCACCGAGACCGGTAAGTCCACCTCCGAATCCGCCACCTCCGAATCCGCCGCCTCCGTATCCGCCGCCGCCTCCTCCACCGAATCCGCCACCGCCGAATCCGCCGCCGCCGAATCCGCCGCCGCCGAATCCGCCACCGCCAAAGCCTCCGCCGCCGAATCCACCGCCGCCGCCTCCGAATCCACCGCCGCCGCCTCCGAATCCACCGCCGCCGCCATCAACCCTCTGGATCTCGGCGACGTGAACACTGGCTTGCTGTGGTCGGGGGATGCCTTGCGGGAAGCTGATCCTAGGTCCCGGCACTTGAGTGGCGACCATGATGGGCTCGACAAGAGAGATGCCATTGCCGGTGGCGACGAGACCCTGCTTGTACTTGATGGGCAAAGGCGTTCGGTCAATGTGAGCAGTGTAGCGGGTTACGGGCCGGGGAGCAGGAGCTGCACCACCGCCGCCGCCTCCGCCACTGACGGAGACCACAATGGTCTTGCTAGCGCCGCCACCGCCGCCGCCACCGCCTGAGGAAAGATAGAAAAACGGGCTGATCAAGGGTTGCCGGAGGCATGGGGAAAATGCGCCTAATGCGCTAATGCGTAAGCTTATCTGATGTTAATGACACCATTGCCATGGACGGTCTTATAATTGGCCAACTCCACTGTGAAGGTAGCAATCGGGAGCAGCATCTACCGAACAACATGTTGGAGATAAACTGTACACGAGCTTGCCTATGACTGTGTCTTAATGGAAATTCATTATCAATGTTACATTAACAAGAGCAGTGCACAGTACGCAACAGCCCTGCTAGAGTATTCACACGCATAATGCTGAGAAGAACATTTGCAGGATACGACGCAGGTTTCTTCACTGCATTTCAAATCGTGATTTTGCTGAACCAGAAAGGTTTTATAAAGAGTTTAAGACGAGCCCTCTTCTTGTTCTGCGCGCTGTGACGGGGAGTCGCACCTCCAAATCCACCGCCTCCGAATCCACCGCCGCCGCCGCCGAAGCCTCCGCCTCCGAAGCCACCTAGGAAGCTGGCTCCTCCGAAGCCGCCCCCGCCGTAGCCTCCACCACCTCCTCCGTAGCCTCCGCCACCTCCGCCGTAGCCTCCACTACCTCCGCCTCCGCCGATGTCGCCTGCCATCGCTAGGACGGCACACAAGGCGACCGTGAGCACCTGCAATCAAGACACGAACTCCTTGGATTCCCAGGCTGCGCAACCGTGTAATCCACTCGCGACGTTGGGGACGACGCGCGCCTCCACAACCGCACGCGTCCTGTCACCTCTCCGCGTTTACCTTGAAGGGATTCATGCCGCGGTTCTTCGAGTCCCTGTGCTGGGCCAGATGCCGCGCTGCTGCTTGCCGACTGATGTGCTCAACAGTGGGGGCACTTGGCATTTATACGGGCCGCCTCGCAGCGCCCTCGGCCAGCTGTAGGCCTGCGAGCGCAACGAGGAAGAGGACGACGACGCGAGAGGGCAGCGAAGAGAAAGTTGGTGGTTTCGGGGAGGAGGGGCCCGGCAGGCCCTCGCTGCTTCCCCGCCGAAAGGGAAAGGACGGCCCATCTCCCACCGCTGGCGGCCGGCTGGCCCGGATGGAGGAGCAAAACACTGCCATTCTTGAGGCACGGGGCGAGAATAGCCGGCCGGTAGGCTGGTGGACGTTCCTGCGCCCCCTTGCAAACGTTCGCTGGACGGTCGGCAGCGTCCGACGAAGGGGAGAGCGTTCGGCCGGACGGGTCCTGACCCCTAACGAGTTTCCTCGGATGAAAGTGGAAGCCGAAACTCGAACGCTCGCTCGCCGGACGGATGCCTTGTGCGCCGGGAGGAGATGGCACACTTCCCTGTTGCCCAGCGCTCTCCTCGCGCTCCTGTCTCGATGGCGCGCGACGGATTACGAGCGGGTGGTGGGGGCGAACACGATTATTGCGCGTTCACCTTGCACGGCTTCTGTCGAATATAATGAAAAAGTAAAGCAAGGCGGTGACGCGGCGTGCCTAGGCGGCATACGTTCCCCTTTCCGTTACATAGAATGCGCAACTTCGTGTATTGAGAGATGCGCCTTGTGCACTCTACTTGTTCTTTGGTGTGTTACTGGCGTGGCAGGAAGAATTCCCTTGATGAGAAGATTTACACGATTTTCACACCTGCAATGGGTTGTGTCGCATGGCAACATGACGGAAGTTGAATGTTGTTCGCTAGCGTGGTCAAAAGGAATCATAAAGTCATTTTCGTTCGCCGCGCCCCGCAACGATATTGTACAGTGTTATTCTGAGACGCGGCATCATTGTGTGTTGCGCAACGTACTGTCGATTGACGCCATACAGACATCGCGTTTAATTCTTTCTGCATTCACAAAGTCACGAGGGCCAATCGTATATCAAGTTTGCATTGCACTGCACTATATTTGAGCAGCATCCATTTGTTCTCATGAAGCGCATACAAATCGGAGACGGCCATCTTAGGTGATAGTTTTATTAGATGCACTGTCTTTTTTTTTTCTTATTTCTATTTCCACTGCTGACTCAAGCGTCAGCTTTGTACATTTATTGGCCCACATTCGCTAACTTTTAGCATATGAAAAGCCAGAATTTATTTGCACAGTTCCTATGCCAGAGAGACGAACAGCTAATGAACAAACACGGTCGCGTCATTTGTCTTCTTACATAGATGTGGGAAGTTCTTTCCCCTAGTAAATCTGAGTTCGCCATAAAATGCAAGTCTACGAACTTTTAATGCGAGCGCTACATTTTAAGATGCTTCCATGGCGGTCTTTCCTTCGCACTAAACGCTAGCTGAAGAGGATGTGTGTATAGAAGTGTGGTCCTGTTACCTCACACATGTTCTCTTTGTCCCCTTTTATTCTGCCTCTGTGCAAAGTGCAGGCCAGAGCATGCACAAAGTGACCTATCTGCATTTTCCATAAAAATTTCTCTATTTTGAGGAACCGTAAGCGAAGTTCTCAAGTCTCTCAAACTGTGCTAGTAAAAGTGCGTTTTACACGCGACGTAAGAGAGAAATAGTCCGCAGTGAAGCTTTAATCCAAGAAGTGGTCGGGTTTGACATGGGTGCGTTTTCGGACCAGTGCCGGGCGTACCGCACCCAAGAACCGACTGGTTAAGAGACGGTGTTGTCGTAGCCAGAGAAGAACAAGGCCTGTATTCATAAGCTTCTCAGACTCTTTCCTGCCGATCTAATTGTGTCTTCTTACCATCTTCATTTTCCCTTTCTCACTGTTCTTTGTTCTATTTCCCCCTAACTTCAATGCTCAGTAGCAGGCCCTGTAGTTCAAGCCTATACTCCTCAGCTTCTCACGTATCATAAATCTCTCCCTCTCGCTTTATCAGGTTATTGCGGAATTGATGTCCACAACTACCCATTGCCGCGGCGATCGTCTCGTTATCACGCTGATCGCTATCATGAAAAGCAGGCGTCCGAACACTAATCAACGAAGAAACGCTCTTTCAGAGATAAGTTGTGCGAATGTTGGCCTTGATGTTTTCGTAGTGTAGGGCTACGCTTAAGAAACTTCCGAGGCGATCGACCATTGTTTAAGCTCATTGGCTTTTATTTTTCAAGGAATTATCTTGTATAAATAATTCCATACTGGTTTGCTGTCATGTGCAAAAATACTCGAAGGCAATTTTTTCGCAGTTCTCCGCCTGAGTTCTGTGAACTCGACCTGAGGCAAACCCGTGAAGCCCCCGTGCTTCGCGTTTCTTCCTTTCCTTTCCTATTTACTTCGTGGGTTACATTAAACGCTGTCTTTGAAAAGCTGAAGCGTCATTTGCAACAGGAATAATGGCTCAGCTCTGGCGGCTATCACTCAGTTTAACGCTCCACCTGCTATTTTAAGGTTTTCAGCAGAGACGCAGACGTATTCCGTTTGGCGCAATCAGCCGAAATAGAGCAGTTATGCTACGGCGCGCAGGAAAAGTGACCGGGGCACCGCAAAACGTGCCACGCAACGCCCGGGAGAAATTATTCCACGCCCTGCCTCGGCCGCACTGCCAGCACCATTTGCGGCAGCCGCAGTGACTCCCATTTAGGACTATGGAAATCCAGACAGTCCGGTCAATTGTTCAACACACAGTTCGCTTCGGCGAGCTTTCCTGACTTCCCCTGGCGGTTCCTCTGTCTTTGTAACCACCACCACCACAGTGTATTCTTGCGAGTAGGGGCATTGTCTCGTCGTTTGCAGCCGACCGCCGTCGAAGCGCCAGAAGGAACCTGCTATACATCGCTGGCCAAGCTGCCTGCATATTCCTCGAAGACGCCGCCAACTACTTTCTTTGTGCGATATTCTCGCTGCCTTGGCTGTCTGCGCAGGAAACTGTAGTTTGTGCGCCAAGTGCACTGCAGTGCACTGAACCGAGCGCGGCTAATTGTGATGGCAGCGTCTGCCACGCACTTTTGTTCTAACAGGGTCGTCTGAGCGGAAACTGCGACTACGGGACGACAGCCGAGAAGCGACGTCGTCGGCCTTCCCCTATCTGCCAGAGAGACCGTCGTTGTTTCCTCACTTCGATTCTCGCAACTTTAGCTGGCGATATGAAGTCGCGTTCTCAAGGCTACATGTGGAACGTAATAGCGGTTTGTGATTCTGTGTAGCCTAGGCAGTCGTCTATTTTGATGTCTACTAATCAACTGATCAACTGGTCTGAGCATTCCCCCCATTCCATCATCCTCCGTGCATAAGTCGACGCAACTGCATTAATGAAAATCCGGGAGCAAAGAAGCCCTCGCTGAGTCCATATGCAGGCCACATGCAGACCAGTGTGCTTTGATATCTTGTTGGTTAAACTCTATATTATCTTGTGTGTGTTGGCCAGGTGCAGCTGATTATCTAGTTGAGAGTAAGAGGCAGAAGCAGAACTGATGACCGGTGGCCTGTATGACTCCGACAACGGCTGCCTAGAAAAGGAAAACGCAGTCGAAAACTACACTTGTTTAGGTAGTATGATGAGACTGGAAAACTTGCAAGGATGGCGGGGAGTCGGCTGACGCAAGACAAGAGCATTTGGAGATAGGTAGGAGAGGCCTTGTTCCTACTGTGGACACAAAGTAAGCTGATCTTGTTGGCGATACGTCACACACTATACCTTCAGTAGCAGGTCATTTTTATTACAGCAATGCCGCTCTGTTAATTGCCGTGTTGAAATATGTGCGTTGACCGACCGACCGACCGATTGGCTGGCTGGCTGGCAGGCTTACTGGCGGCTGAATTACTGGCTGAATGACTGGCTATTAGATTGATTCATTGATTGATTCATTGATTCATTGATTGATTGATCGATCGATCGATCGTGACGCAGGGCATCTGGCGAAAGATATGTCTGTTAAGGATGCTTGTTCAAGGAGACGGCATTCCTTGATGAATTACTCCCGCCAAGTTTCGCACCATTTCGGTTCGAAATGTAGTCATGTCTCTTTTTATTTTACTGTGGAACGGGATATGACTCGCATCCCGGGATTTCTTCGTCTCCGTCGACAGAATGGTCGACAGAAAACCATTCCACAAATTGAAGCGAAAGGTGCCTATCTCAATTGGAATTTCGCATGCAATACACACCCCAGTATTCGTTTCAATAAAGAAAAGCACAAAAGAAGTGTCAAAACCACATTATAGGTGACAAGATGTGTTCGAACAATGCGAAGCACGTAGCGTTCGCCGCATGCGTTTCCCGGTAAAGATTACGGTTACATACGCTGCAGTTGCCGGGAAGCGGCAACTGTAGCATACCAAGCAAGGAGTGTCGTCACTACACTTTCATATGTAAAAGAAGAACCCGCCTAGCAACTGATTTCATTTGTGCTGTGATAGCGCAATGGGAAACACGCGCTTAATTAGGACTCCCGAAGAGCAGCGTGAACACGATGAGTGGCGACGGGAACAGCAACGTCAATATGCACAACGGCGTCTTGCTCAGGCTCGGCAGAACTCAGTTCAAGGCTACGTCCCATTCGTCTATTGGATCAGGATATACCACAGCTTTGCTGGCCAACCAACCATCTTTACAGCGTGGATTGTAGTCCAACGTTTATTTTGCAGCGAAGCTGTCAAGGGCTAGGTTCCGCAGGTTAGTGTCCACGTGGAGAAAAAAACTATCATCATCAGCATTTGCTTTGGCTCCATGTGCGTGGCGGTTTCCCGCCAGTTGTGCCTTAGCACAGGTGTCAAAACGGATGATGGATGGCACATTGTCATACCCCTCGCCATCGCTGATGCTTCTTCCACAAGTGTCGCGATACTCGGCGGTGGCACGTCCCACCAATCGTTGTGCCCCTTTGTCTCGTGACGTAGAGATCGCGCTAGCGCTGTTATCAGCAGTTGCCCTTTGGACTCGCTATGGGACGGACGCTCGTTTAACCACATATTCCAGGATCCTGACGTCAGGATCCTGATGATGCTATGCAGTGTTTCCGCGGCTATGAGCGCTGTGGCTTATACGCTAGTCTATGACGATGGGACGGACTTGGCACAGCAAACACACTACTTGGCCATCGCGCCGGCCGTAAACAAGACGCCGGTGTCCTTGCTCTTTGACAAACATGCTGAAAACGCTCAATATAGTCAATAATGATAATATATAAATTTACTATAGCAATATTCACTATAGCAGACCAACCGTAGTCACAGCTTCACTGCCTTCCATCTTCACAGTAGTGGAATGGCTCTGAATATTTTAATACGCCTCTGGACACCGCAAGGCCAAGTAATCCTATTAACTACCTAACCCTAGTAAAAGAATGTCCAGCACCTGAATGAGCCCGTACTATTAGGAGGCATAATTTAACTGGCGCACGAGGCTGAGGTGGCGGTCGACTTCAGTACATGAAGTCAAAAGACTTGAGTGCCCGACTGTAGACATGCTGCACCTAGCTTAGTGCACGTGAACGTACGATCGGGACTCATGTCTTCTCTCTCTCTTTCGCTCCCCCATTCCCCTCCACACGTGTAGGGTAGCAAACTGGACTAAGTCTGGTTAACCTCCCTGCCTTTCCTCCCTCCCTTCTCTCTCTCTCTCTCTTAGCTTCACTGACCCCAACGGCAGCCTTCTTGCCTTGAATCTTTTACATTGCTTCGGCTGTATACTAGCATTGGCCTAACATCAATTACGACCCTCCACGGTAGCCCAATGGCTATGGCGGTATGCTGCTGAGCTCGAGGTCGCGGGTTCGCTTCCGGAAGCGGCAGCCGCATTTCGATGCGGGCGAAATAGAAAAACGCTCGTATACTTAGATTTAGGTTCGCACTAAAAAAAACCTAAGATGGTCAAAATTAACCAGGAGTTCCACACTACGGTGTGTCTCATGATTCGATCATGGTTATGGCATGTAATGTCTCAGAACTTAGTTTTAATTTAATGACAATTTTTACAAATATTCGCATGTACCCTGTGCAAAGCCTAGTCATGAAACGCCTGTGCGTTAGGACTGATATTGCATGTGAAAACCTGTGCGTTAAGATTGATATTGCATGTGAAAGGGGACTACCATAGGACATATTAAAAGAGCATAGATTTCTTGGTGCTACACAATAAAAGAATGAAAAAAAAATCAATTCTGTTGTACTTCTTATATCAGATAACAGGTAAACTCAGTGATAAATGATCTTCATTGCGTTGCAGGCACGACATGAAGGTGAGTTTCGCAAGTGCTAAAGCACCCAATGCACTTATATAACAAATTATGCAGATTCAACCCACATATTTGGGATATATGTAAATCGAAGCTGTAGTGAAGCGGGTAAATAAATGCTATGCAACTAACGGCGATGTTTACAATTGGGTTTAGGTTCACACTATGTACCTTGTGATCTCATACAATGGTTGTGCTCATGGGCTGCAAAGGTCACAACTTCTATATTCCTTGCGTCACATTGGCACACACATGCAAATATATTTAAAGCTTCTACATTCATTGCGTCACAATGGCATATTTCCATTTTGGATTAGCCAAGAATCAGCAGACACCCGGTGGTACATACCGAGGAAATAAAGTAAATCAAATAAGCCGCTGAATAAAATGCGCTAATGGATTTAATTTAAAAGTCGGGGCGCTTTAGAGGTATTTATAAGCCGGCATCATGCGTTCAGGTTCTAGGTAGTATTTCTTTTTATTACGCATAATATTGGGGCACATACTCGCAACAGTTCGGCGGACATAATACAGGGTTTATATAGGACCGTTAGCTGTAACTTGAATTAGGAGCACATATAAGCATCGTGCTTATATGTGCTAAGGACCTTAGCCGAGAAAGTGTAAGAGTGGGGTTGAAGATTATTAATATTGTTGGGACTCGGGTAGCGTTTAGGCCGGTGATCCACCTGAATGAGCCCGTACTATTAGGAGGCATAATTTAACTGGCGCACGAGACTGAGGTGGCGGTCGACTTCAGTACATGAAGTCAACAGACTTGAGTGCCCGACTGTAGACATGCTGCACCTAGCTGTTGCGAGTATGTGCCCCAATATTATGCGTAATAAAAAAAATACTACCTAGAACCTGAACGCATGATGCCGGCTTATAAGTACCTCTAAAGCGCCCCGACTTTTAAATTAAATCCATTAGCGCATTTTATTCAGCGGCTTTAGGCCAATGGGACAAATACGTCCGGGAGTAATAGCGAGAGAAAAAGAGCGTTTATTTTACAGGATTTACAGTGGCTCCAAATATGGAAGCCCACTCCATGGGGGAGCACTTTGAAAGTCTGACGGCCGCTGATGAAGGGGGTGCCATCGGGGGAAGCACCCAGAGGATGCGCCCGGCCGAGTTGGGGCGCTTGTTTGCCCGTCTCGTCGGTGTCGGGCACTGTCGCCGTCTGGGCGACGCTGATGAAAGGGCCTACCTCGATGGGAAACAATCAAAGAATGCGCCCGGCCGATTCGGGATGCAACAATATGCAGAAGGCAAAGATAGTGTCCAATAGCCTGGCACGGGAACAAGAATTCAGGATCGCCAGTCAGCCTCTATAGAGTCTGTAAAGGAGTACGTTTATCTAGGTCAATTACTCACAGGGGACCCTGATCATGAGAAGGAAATGTACAGAAGAATTAAATTGGGTTGGAATGCATACGGCAGGCATTACCAAATCTTGACTTGGAGTTTACGACTGTCATTGAAAAGAAACGTGTACAATCATTGCATTCTACCGGTGCTAACATATGGAACAGAAACTTGGAGGGTAACAAAGAAGCTCGAAAACAAGTTAAGGACAGCACAAAGAGCGATGTAACGAAAAATGTTAGGCCTAACGTTAAGAGACAGGAAGAGAGCGGTGTGGATCAGAGAACAAACGGGGATAGCCGATATTATAGATGACATCAGGAGAAAGAAATGGAGCTGGGCAGGCCATGTAATGGGTAGGACGGATAACCAGTGAACCATTAGACTTACAGAATGGATACCAAAAGAAGGGACGCGCAATCGAAGACGGCAGAAAACCAGATGGGATGATGAAGTTAGGAAATTTGCAGGCGCAAGTTGTAATCAGCTAGCTCAAGACAGGGGTAATTGGAGATCGCAGGGAGAGCCTTCGTCCTGCAGCGGACATAAATATAGGCTGCTGCTGATGATGATGATGATGACAATGATGATAATGATGATGAAAATAAGCATAGTATATATATATATATATATATATATATATATAATATATATATATATATATATATATGGTGAGTAAGACAATTTTATGTGACCCTGGGAAACCAAAACAAACTATTAGTGGACGGACGTTTGCGTCCTGTCCACTGATATTGCCTTTGATATGCGAGAGAGAAGCTCTCTATTGGAATACATAGATATTTTCCGACGTGCGTACGACCACTGACATGCTACTCTGCATACGGAGGGGAAAGGGGTTTAAAAGATTTCGGAGTATATTAGAAAAAAATAAAAATAAACATAAAATGAGCTTGAAATTTAATCATTCGGTTGCTTACTCTAGAATCTGAGCACGCCTCTGCTGCAGTTTGAAGCCAGCGTCCTGCACCATTGGTCCGCAAATATTTATTTATCTGCAACTTGAACCATTAAGTTGCGTGTCAGTCTAATAGTGTTCTCAACCTCCTTTCCTATTAGTGCGTTTCTCTCTCTCTTTCTCTCCTTTACCTTTAACCATTCTTAGATAATCTTACGCCAAGCTATGGTCATAACTACTGAGAACTGCTGAAACTGCTCCAGCCAGAATTACTGTTTAAGCGCGTGACATTTTATGTGTAGGATATGATAAAAACATGGTCTTACAGCAAATTCCTCCGAAAGACACAGCGCAATGCATGACTTCAATCCACCTAGTAAATTCAGTTCGTTGCTGAGATTTCGTTGCTGAGAATTCGGAGACTATGCAAGCGTGAACTTCTAGTCAAGTGGGCTGCTACACAAGGAATCCAATGTAGACGAAAGGCATTAAATATAGCAGAGGTCGAGTTTCTCGGCCACAACCGTCTAGGCGATGGCACTGGCGCTCTTCAGGGTATTTACTCCGAGGAGTGGAAGTCTTGTTCATCAGTTCTGAATGATGGGAAGTCTTGTAAGTGAAAGAACAGCTGTGGCAATATCTCAGCCAAGAATAGCGTCAGCCTACTTAATGAAAACATGTTATAAAACATAAATAATTACTTAGTTCCCATGGCCGCTCTCGTTCCTATTGAAACCTAATCAGCACCAATTTCTGCCTTTAGGTCTTCTTCTTTTTTTCCTTCAATTCACTTTCCGTTCCCCTTGACGCAGCGTCGCCGGCTGCAATTTCATCACAAGCTCAGAAGCTTAGGAAAAAACCGGGAGAAGTTCCAGTGCGAGTGGCGCAAGGGCTGTAATTACCGCTCCCGTTCCGTGTGTGCAATGTCCACTTGAAAACTGGCCTACACATGAAGCGAGCAAAATGTAGTATTACAGCCCCTACGTGAAAACAATCTAAGTTACAATGCGTCCAAATACTACATGCACCTATGTAATGTCAGGCGCCACTGGCATCTTGTCAATTCATGGAACCATATTGGCCACATACTCGCTGCAAGCGACGAAATCCTTCGCTAAGCAGCAGTATCCCATTATATTTCCTCCTGGGCGTGGCAACAGCCCTCCAAATATCAGCAAACGCACCAGCTTAAGCTTAAACACACCGGTATAAGACACATGGCTCATCTTGCCACAGCGTCGCCAGTCCGGGGAATCCCGCCTCTGTAAGCGTACACACACGCGAGCGGCGCATCCTGCCTCGACAGAGCGCCCGCAGCAACAGGAAGATGCCCGACTAATGCCGCCTCCTCCCCGACGTCCTCCGCTTTCGTTTTCACTCTAGCCCCGCGCAACGCCGCTTCTGGCTGCGTCTGCCTCAACGCGGTCTCCTCGTCGTCTTCCTGAAGCAGGTGTTTGTCACCAGGCTTAAGAAGCGGTGGCATGTCACGATGCGACAGGGGATCGTGCTTGTTCTGGAATGGCTTCAAAGCGACAGTCTGGCTTTCTTCTTTCTCTCATTTGGCCAAGCGTTGACTTAAGGCTGTCTCCCATTCCGTTTGTATTTTCGTGCCCGTCATTTCTGCTGGGCCCTCTATACGTGCGTCAGAGGGTGCGTACACGAGCTATGTATCTGTCTCTGTTGTACTGTGTGTACAGCCGATCTCACTAGAACTGTGCAGCATCATCGAACCTATAGGTTGGCGTTAACTAATCAAGGGCCCATTAGTAAAGTACTCCGCAAGTGAGAATGACTAGTAATTAGACAACGCATTATCTGCCGTATTTTAGGCTGTCTTGATTTACAGCGACACACAGGCTTGCTCACCTGAAATAATTCTTATATATGAGCTGCATAATGAATCTGGCATCTTGTTAGCGGAGGCCAGTCCATGCTGTCATGGCACTGCATGGTTTTGGGGTTATAGAGTTGCATGCAGTCCACGAGATCATCGAACACCCGGAGCGAACTGAATGCGGAAACCCGTGATTGTTGCGTGCACTTGACGTAGGTGGATCACATTCCCCTTTCCTATTTTAACGCTACGCGGAGCAACTGCGGTTGATCAAGGACGCCGCTTGTCCCGTCTAATCCAACGAGGGATTATAGACCATCCGCGCTGTCGCTGCTTCCGCCTTGTGCTGCCGTGTTATGTCTTGTGTCCGTGCTACTGTGACCAGTGTTTCCGGTTTGCGACATGTTACGGAAACTCCGAAAGCGTCAACCGGAACGCTCTAGTTGCACGAAATATCTCCTGGACGAAGCACTTGGGTTAGAGTTGAGTCGTCGTGGGAGAAAAACGTATTAGTGTGTGTTGAATGCCACCGATGCCCATGATATTTGTGACTCGCTCTATTTTTATGACGTGGTTTTCTTTTTCTCATATCTGCGCTTTCACTTCATCGGATGCGCAGTGAGGGTGATTTCCTTTCACATTATTGAAGACGTCAATAAAGGCTAACAAGAATTTGGAGCTCAGCTGTCTACCCTTTGTCATGGCAGAGTTAAAAAGGGCGTTTAAGAAATAAGAAAACATATTAGAAGAGCGAAGACAAAAACGGTTTGTGACGGTGTAGTTCGTATTTGTTTTACTTTAAACTCAATTTACTTTAAAGATAACACCACACAGCATCACTCCCTCAGCTTTGCCTGTAAATTTAGATGTACTGGCCAAATTCACAAAGGTTTTTGTTCATTCACTCGCAAGAGTTGTTTGCCTTTAGCCGACCACTTTCGCTAATATGTCCAGCACCCCGATTGGCTGACACTTCATCTTACGAACAGTTCTGGCCTAAGAAGTTTCTTGTGAATGCGACTCAAAATTCTTTAGATTGCAACACAACTTTATGCAGTGTTACGGTGTTTGGGCTGCATGGTATAATTGCTTGGGTTGCACGATAGCATCATCTCGTATTGAATTGAGAAGCGCACCAAGCTTTGAAGTGAAAAGGTTAGATCTTTTAACGCTGTAATAGCGTCTATTCGAACTTTAGTGTTTCAGTGTGTATGCTAAAACAGGGTTACTTCGCTCTCAAAGCAGTGGAATATGGAACCTTCGTCAGGTAAATAATTTCATGCTTCTGAAGTACAGTGCGGTCCCTTCTTAAGTGCAACACCAATTTACTATTCAAGCTTAAGTCATATTAAGCAGTCCTCGCGCTTTTAAGAAAACTGATAACTGATATGACTCATATTAGGCAGGCATCTATTAGTAAAAGATGACAGCGGAAGGTACTTTGTCTAATATTAGCAGTAATCGGTGCTGTCGTTCTAATTGGGTGTTCCCTTTAACATTGGAGCACAGAGTCCATGTACTTATTTTGCGTCGTAAAACGCAACTAGTAGTCGCATTTACACCTCTTTCGCTTCTACTTTATTCACAATAGTCAGCAATGAGGATCATTCAGAACACCTAGATGTACCACCATCTCTTTCACATTCATCTAAAAAAAAGGAAAAAAGAAAGAAAGAAAGTAAGTAAGAAAGAAAGAAAGAAAGAAAGAAAGAAAGAAAGAAAGTAAGACCCAACTACCACAAAGCAAAGACACGGGAGTTCGTTCCAGTAAAAAATATATATATATATAATAATTTTTTTTAATTTTTCACGGGATTCGCCTTGTATACGTACCAAAACGTGAAGCGCAGAAGGCGAGAAGCGATTCAATCTGTCTGAACCATCCAGCTTGAAAATCGCCTCCTATCGCGCCGTCAGACACGACACGCTGGGCGCTCTAGGTCGTTCCCGAAAAACGCGATAGCGCGCCGTACTCTTGTATCCCCGTGTGTTCGCTTGATTGCACAAAGGCATCTTTATATGCGGCACGTACTCCGTCTCCGGTTTATCTCGGCTGTAAATCTCTGCGAACGATGCTTCCCCGCAGGAGCTTGCACGTCTCTATTGGATCTGTCCTGCTCTGTTTGCGACGACATTGACTTCCTAATTTTTAACGGTGGAGGCTGGGAAGGAGAGGCAGAATAAGGTATTAAGCATACTTCGGAGGAAGCATATTTCGAAAGAAAAGATCAGCGGTGTATTCTCAAAGCTTTGTTGTTCGTAAGAGATGTTGATGATTAGCCGCCCTCCTTCGGTACTAATAATGTATAATAATCTCTTACAAACTGTTTTAGCTGGATGTTAGGAACAATTTCAGCGTAATAACTTTTTTGTCCCCATATTCCCAAAAGCTTTTCACTCGTAAGTGTCCTTTGCCTCTAGCCGGTCGTCTTCTTTTACGAGCAATCTTAGCGTACGAGGTTTTCATAAATACGGGCCACGAGTCCCAGGAGCCGTATTAACAAACCTTATTTTGTTCCCCTTTGTAAATGTTCTGATGCATTCGCTAATAGAACATTAGCTATGCCTACCGGCCGACTTCCGGAATTTAAAAAAAAAAGCGCTCTAATCTCTATAGCAACAATCAAGGCCCGTATTCACGAAGCCTTTCATTCGAAACTGCTCTTTGCCACTGGTCGTCCTCCTCCGCTAATGATAGTTCCAGCATTGAGATTGGCTAGTATTTTCTCTTAACCACAACTCACATTTCGATGGGGGCGAAATGCGACAACGCCCGTGTTCTTAGATTTAGGTGCATGTTAAAGAACCCCAGATGTTAAAGAACCCCTCCAAATTATTCCCGAGTCCCCCACTACGACATGGCGTGCCTCATAATCAGATCGTCGCTTTGGCACGTATAAAACCCCATAATTTACTTTTTTTAATATGTACGTCATTGCGTTTCACCAGTTTCTTCTCTTACGAACCACTTCAGCGTACCAGGTGCTTTGTTAATGTGGGCCCTGAGGCCGAGTTCGCAAAGCTTATTCTGTCTACGAACTATTTGTCATTGGCCGGCCAACCTTCATATGTTCTGTTCGCTAATATGATGATGATGCAAGCCTCAATTTGCCGATGCACTATGTTATGAACCGTGCTGTTTGGTGAATATATGTTGAAATGCTGGACACATTCAGTAAGAGCAGTCCTTGAGAGTTGTTCGTGAGAAGTATCTGCCAGTAGTGATAACGAACATAATATTATCGAAGGCGGCAGACCAATGACAAACAGCACTCACAACCGAAGAGCTTTGTAAATTTGCCGCCAGATGCAGGTACTAATTATACCGTACCTTAAATCACAACTGAATACAAGCGAAAACGTATTCTTTAAACTATGTCCGCGTACTGTGAGTATAGTTATTACAATTGTATTTCGCCAATCCATTTTGGCTTTGTATATTTGTCTTAATCTTTACGCATGCTTCTTGTCTTTCAAATTTTGTTCTCTCAGTTACATTTATTTATTTTCAGTCCAAAACACAACGAAATACAATTTTTACGGTCCCCGCACATAGAACACCCACTGCCGGAACGCTTTAGCTAGCACAGTCCAAGACGCACAAGGCCTTGACTATTCTTTGCTAACGTTAGCGTTACTAAACCGAGCGCACGGGCAGCTGAAATCATCGGGAGTCAGCCAGCGTTGACTGTGGAGAATTCCTTTTCCCTTTTCGTTTCGTTTCCTCCTGCGAAATCCGCGCGCTTCCTAGAAAAGAAGGAAAAAGGAAGAGATCGAGGCAATAGAAAGGCGCCAAGGCCTCGCAGCTTGCGCAGTCGCGCGACACTAGGGTCAGATCAGACGCACCTGATGAAACAGTACCTCGACCTTCCGTGCGCGCACCCGAGGAGACCCGAAAGCGGACGTCCAGGTCTCTCACTCTCTTGCGTTCTTGTTTGACTTCGCTGTCCGCCCGACTCAGACACAGAGGCCTACAGTATGAGATGCCGAGCCACTGAAACCGATTGTAGTCACCGGCTTTTATTTATTTTATTTTTTTCGGCCAGACGTTTCTAGCCAGGAGGACGCTCAGGAGGATGGTGGACGTCGAACGAGAAAGGTCCCACAGCGTGCCCTTCTGCCGTTGTCTCGTAAGGCCGCGGCGCACGCTCGGCTGTGCCTGGCAAACCCCGCCTCGCTGAAATGCATCGCCATTGTTCTGCTTGACCTGCGCCAACCTCGGCTCGCGTCGGACACGTGTACACTGTTGTTATGAATGCATGCACTCCTCCTCACTAATGCGTTTACGAGGAGTGATCCCCAGACGCGAGTCGCTGCTGCAGCGCGCTTAGATGGCTTGAATTACAACTTACGCCAGGAAACTTTCGTCACGTGTTAACGTCTCTCATTTCGACAAGCGGGTGAAGCTTCAGGGTTTCGACACTGGCGGAGTCAGCGTAGCTAACATTGCTGGTGTAACGTCAATGTGGAAGTAGTTGAAAATATTTGGAACTATCTTGGGGGGTCTCCTACTTTTCCGCAAACTACAAATGACCACATGTCGGCAATAAAGCAGTTTTCGCAAACGTGCGTGGGCAATGAATAGAATATATATAAATAAGAAAGCACAGTTGAAAAAACAAGAAAGGCACCGCATATCCACGAAGTGAATGATGATGAGTGGGCGAAGCACCGGGGGATCATTCGGGTAACCGTGAATCCCCCGTACATTGTCCAGTCGAACATGCAAATGAGTGACAACACATGTGAACAGTATATTGAATGTTGTTTTATTGGTCATATATGGTGTTGAGGTGCGGACTTCGTTTTCCCTTCATTAAGATTGCCTTGTGATCAGTGCAGCAGCACGGCGACGCCGGCAAGTGGACCCAGAGGCGGTGAGAGCGCGGGAAGCGGCGGAACGCCGGAAGCTTTCTTCGGAAGGCGGAAGCCGGCTTCCGGATATATATATATATATATATATATATATATATATATATATATATATGCACCGCAGCGCCCCTAGCGGTCTCCATGAAAACCAGAGCTACGGAGGGACAACGGACGACGAGGGACAAGGCTTGGCCATAAGGTGCTTCGCCCCTAAAACGGCAGATCCCACGCCCTATGGCAATCGATGTTATGCAAAGCAGTGTGCGGGGAGCCTACCAAGTTAACGAAACGACCATGAGAGCACCAACACGTAGGCCATTGTTTCATGACCTATATGACACACATGTCATGAGTCCTCAGGCATCCCTTTAGCTATACCTAAGGGAACTTAAGGCGTAAGCCTTAGTCGTGCTCATGACTATGACTTCGACCATCAATCTTTAGCCCTTTCCTTCGCTTAGTACCACATCCGAACCCATTCCATCATCATCATCAGCCTATATTTATGTCCACTGCAGGACGAAGGCCTCTCCCTGCGATCTTCAATTACCATTGGTTTTTAAATGTTAATCATTTTCGCTGAGTCATTGTCATTTTGCTGAGTCATGCTGATGACTATGACTTCTACCATAATCCTTTAGTGTTTCCTTCACTTAGTACCCACGTCCGAACCCATTTAAGTGGTTTTTAGGTGTTAATCTTTTTTCGCTGAGTCATAGTCATTTTTGCGGAGTCATGCTCGTGACTGTGACTTTCTACCATCATCCTTTAGTGTTTCCTTCACTTAGTACCCACGTCAGAACTCATTTTAGTGGTTTTTGAGTGTTAATCCTTTTTTTTGCTGAGTCATTGTCATTTTAGGCGGCTGTTTCATAACCTACATGATACGCATGTCATGACATTTATGTCATGGCCCTACCATTTATGTTCGTCATACACTCGTGTCTTACTATACCAATTTTTGTACCTACCATGTTAACAAAACGACCATGAGAGCACCAAGACGTCGGCGGCTGTTTCATGACCTACATGACACGCATGTCATGACATGATGTCATGACCTATCATTTATGTTCGTCATACCCTCTTCTCATACTATGCCAATTTTGGTACAGACCAAATTAACGATACGACCATGAGAGCACCAAAACGTAGGCGGATAATAGATAGATAGATAGATAGATAGATAGATAGATAGATAGATAGATAGATAGATAGATAGATAGATAGATAGATAGATAGATAGATAGATAGATAGATAGATAGATAGATAGATAGATAGATAGATAGATAGATAGATAGATAGATAGATAGATAGATAGATAGATAGATAGATAGATAGATAGATAGATAGATAGATAGATAGATAGATACTGACAAAGTGGCAAATGTTTGCCAAGTAATGATTCGCATTTAAAAACAGCACGTTCTGCATTTTTCGCGATTGGACACAGGTAACTAAACGCACCACCAATAGAAGTTTAAGAATCAGGGCCAGAATTCACAAAAACTTCTTACGCAAGAATTTTTCGAAGGAAATAATTTTAGCCAATCCGGAAGCCTGACATATCATTAGCGAAGACAGCCAGCCAATGGCAAAGCGACCTTACGAAAGAAAAGCTTTGTGAATCTGGCCCCAGTAACACAAAGATTAGGGAAGTTCAAGAAAAATCAGGCACATTCCGCACTGCCCCTATTGAACGAAAGTCCCAAATAGCATCGCCGAGAGCAATTAAGTTGGATCTTAACGCAACTATAATATCTTACATTGATACGATGTAACAAATAAAACTGCTGAATGTGATAATAAAAGCTCATCTAAGAGTTGTTGGTTTATTCATGCCTCATAATATGCTTGAATAAACTTTCTAGGTGTCTTTTCTTATATACAGTACGATCTTTATTATGCGCAGCGTGAATTCATCATCGTTGCCAACATCGGCACTTCAACGTAACCGTTTCTTATGTATTGACGTCCTGCAATTTGTGCGCTTACGGAACACACTTAGAGAGAATTACCGAGTTCATCTGTGGTGGCGATGGTAGTGTTTGTGTTGTTACTATACGCGGCGTCATCCCGGCAGTCAGTCTTGTTCAGAACACAAAGCACGCTAGAACTCGCTTATTAGTAACGCGGAGCTATATCAGAACGGGCTGCTGTTTTACGGCTCTTTTAGACTTTAATTTCGCAAATTGTCTCCGGTGGGGCTATATATGGCCTCGCTAATGCCTTCGGAGAGAACGTGCGTTCGCGGACGACGGGCAAACAATGTGATGCCGCTGCGAATGCAAAAGCTGGCGACAGATCTCAATCAAGTTCCCCGCCACAAATGGGCAAGTTGACACGTGCGGAGCTTGTGCACAACAGCAGCGCCGACGGAAGCACCGGCGCTTGCTTCACCCAAACATTGCCGCACACTGGCGATGAAAACTGCACAGCGCGCTACAATGCAGGCTGCTCATTGCAGGCCCTCTCGCTTTCACTGGCCGCCCTGGAAACAACGGCTGCAGCGGTCATCCTGGAGCGATGGGCGGAGCGTCGTGGCCCAGTTTTTGTTGTCTTTCCTTTCTCTTTGCTGTCGCTCGTCGGGGCGTCAGAAACAAAGATAGAGCGTATGAACCGGTAATTACGGCGTCCGGATGACAGAGTATATACAACGTGCGCTAGGCATCTCCTTACAGCCCCTTCTCTCGTGTACCGGATCACGCCAGCGGAGTCGCCGTCAACTTCTCCCCGATCTGTAGACGACCTGCTGCCTCTTGCTCGGTCGGGGCAACTTGACTCCTCTCCACGCTTCGCTGTGCCCAGCCCTTTGCATACATAATGCAAGACGCTTCTGTTCTCGGAGCCCTTTAGGCTGCCTTGGTGGTCCCTGCGTCTTCGGCGTCGCCTTACACTTGTAGCTGCCCGCGGCAGTGATTGCTCCGCTCCTGTCATGTCTGCAAGATCTTCTCATTTACCATTTGTGGTGTTTTCTGTCGTTTCGATATGTGCGTAAACAAACCAGCGATTAGTGCGTCCATTTGTAGCTGCCTGTGATTGCGCTGCTTTCACTTTTTCTTTATTATTTTCGCATTCTCTAATTATGCACGATCAAATTTTTTGTTACTTCCAACCGCCTTCCTCATGCTCTGCATCCTTCTCAAATGTTTACGTAGATTTAGGTCCTATGACTGAAATTGATAATTGAGAGATAAAATTAAATTATGGAGTTATAAGGCGGGGCTATCTAATGAATCCTGGTGAGTTTTGCCTAACTGCACGCCTGCATGCTACTCCAGCTGGGTATGAGGAAAAATGAAATGATATGCAGAGTGCACAACACAGAGATACAACATACACAAAACATGCCACAACTTTCAACAAAGGGAGTATCTCATTGAGATCAGTGTCTCTGAGGAAGTTTATAACTACCTTCGTTGGGCGAGATGCACATGCAGCGTTAGCAAATGGGTCAGGGACGTGTCTTAACTCAGTAAATGACAGTCCTCAATGAATGCTCAGCGCTAACATTAAGCTGTACTTTCTAATATAAATAGCCTGCAAGTCCAGATTAAGTGGTCTATGTCTTCCCGCACGTTGCACGTAGGGCACAGTGGCGAACTTATCCATTTGATTTTAAATAGGAAGTATTTAGTATTTGTGATATTTAACCGAATGCCGTGTAGACATGTCCGATAGCGCCTGTTAAGGCCAGGCGGCATGCGAGACTCGCACATAGAATTGTAAGTGAAATTCGGGTCGAACAGCATGCTGCGCATGCCACGCTAGAAAGAAGACACAAAAGGTGATCATTCAGCCCTAGATAAATGTATTGGAGTAACTCTGCATAGTTGTGTGCAGAACCAGCAGCGCATGTAAGTACATTGCTGGCTATTCTGAATTAAGAAGGCAGCCTCTGGAGAGCCACGCTCTGCTGCACGCACGTCATAGAGTTTTCTGTATGCAAACAGTTGATGTCGTAGATGAGCTGGTGCAGCTTATGCGAGGCCCTATGCAGGAAAGTGGCAACGTCACGAACGCAACACGATGGTGGGCAGCAGGGTGAAGCGTAGCAGAGCTTGTAGTTCTGAGAATTGAACAGAACATGATGCATTCTATTGTGGCTTAAGTAGTGATTAAGTTGAGTAATTGAGTTTATTATGAAACAAATAAATGATAAACAAAGAGCAGGGAAACCCGTCAGATTAGACATGCCGTTAATAAAGTGAAGAAGTTTTCTCTTGCACTATGCAAGCTGCTCCTATATAGAACTAAAGACGCCATAGTCAAAATAGCACATCAACACTACTGAGGCTTACGGTGTACATTACAAGTGAGTGCTGGATTACATTACAGAAATTTTATATATACATGGTGTGTCTTTTTTTTTAGCTGCGACAATTTTTTTTAATTTGCAGACAGCACAATTCTAAGCCTTGACCTTAATTACTGGATGAGGTGGCCATTATTTCTACGAGAAATCAGAATGCTTAATTGAATAATTATATAGTCACAGTAGGTAACGTTTTAATTAACTACTTTACGGAACATATTTCAATCTACGAATTGTAGGTAGTGAGTATCGACTTAGAACGAATTATGAGGATTGCTCTGGTTTCGAGATATGCGCCGTCCAACGTGCGGCCAAACTCCACTGTTCTTCCACTTACCTTTTTTAAGATGACGCTGTTTATGCATTGAAGCACAAAAGTAACTGGAAGGTCAATGCGTTTCGTCGAACGCTGTGAACATTATAAGAGAGTTTTATATTAGGGGGACGCAAGCGTTGGGAGCCCCCAGCACGTGGGGCTGCAGTACTGCGCATGCGCAGACGCATCCGCGCATGCGCAGTACTGCAGCCCCACGCGCTAGGGGGCTCAACGCTTGCGTCCCCCTAATATAAAACTCTCTATTATCTCGAAACTGGCGTAGTCGTGAGAATTCGTTCCAAGTGGGCACGGCTTGCGAATTCACCGGCTACAATTCATAAATTTAAATATTCGCCACGAACTAATTAATCAAAAAGTTTATTAGTATAATTATGTTACTTATCCAATTAAGTCTTTTGATTTCTCATAGAAGTAATGGCCGCCTCATCGAGTAATTTAGATCAAACGTAAGAATTGTGCTATCTGATACAGGCGATGTAAAAAAAAATCGTGCAGCTAAAAAAAAACTGTTTTTCCTGGATAATGTAACGAGTTTTGCTCGCTGCCAAAACTTTAGCGCATACCTGCATTCGCCATCAGAAGCGCGTTGGAAGCATAGAAAATTACCCTTCAGCGACGTCGCCGAAATTGAAGTCGGTAATAGGAAGAAGCACGACGAAGAGGCGCCCCCTTTTACTTGACCTTTCGGTTTCACTCTTTTAGGCTCGCTAAAGCGCCGTCTACGACGAAACAAAGCGTCTGCTTCATCAAACTGTCGCGTGAGCAGCGGTACAGGAACGCCCGCGATTGTGTGAAACGGTAAAGGGGGGTTAAGGGGAAGAGGACAGGATGGAGACCGGAAGCCCGATTCTTCCGCGTTAATCGCGGCGCACAACCCGATGCGGCGCACTAAACAGAGATTACGCGAATGAGGCAAGCTCGGTTGGCCTCAGCGGGCCGCCAGGCTAGGTTTCCTGCGAGACCGCCTCTAATGACCTCCTCCCATTAGCGCGAGCTCGCTAGCGCCATTATCTCACGGCATGAAACCACCCCGATCTCCCCCCGGTATAACCGACTGCCAGCGCCGCTTCTGCCCAGACCCCGATCTTATTATTACTAGATAGCCTTGCTCGTCCCTTACGACAGTCCGTAGCACCTCCTTGCTCTTTATTTTCTCTCTTTCCCTTTTTTCTCCCTCTTTTCTCCCTCGGCAACAACCCTGTCAAGTGCCCCGGGTGTTTCTGACGAGCTGGTGGTGGCTTTACCTGGGTTGCTGGTTCTCTTTTAAATTTCTACATTGTGCCCTAATAGTGCCCTATTGTTATCTTAACAGTGACTGCCATGTACGCGTACAATTTTGGTAGCATCAATCGCCGTAATACGTTTGTTCTTTATCCGACGTACGCCAATCATGCATTGGGTGTCACTTCCAAAGGCGGCACATTGCGCTTTATTAGAGACCGTAGTTGACAGCTCTAGATTATTTCCACTGTAGGTCGAGTTGTTTAACGTATTCGGAAGAGAACCCGCGACTGCCGACTCAGCAGCCGAACACCATATTCACTACGCCAGCTAAATTATACCGTGATCTCACTCAACTGCCTCAGACGCATGAAAATATATGTTTATGTCGTCGTTTCAGCTAGCCGCTAGAGCTACTGTATCAGAATATATAGGAAAACGTTAGGCGAGGATTGTTTCTCCAAAAAAGGACATTGTGAAACTTTCATCGTACACGAAAGGACTGGAGAAGGCCCGGTCAGTAACGTGTTTATCTTTCTTTTAGCGAGAGCTGCATTTAGTGAATTCAGCTGAAGGATTCCTAGTGCGTCAGCCTTTTATTACTTATAATAAAAGTAGAGCAATAAATGGAATGCAACAGTAAGTTACACCTTCCCTCCCTCGCTCCCTTTCTAAGAAAGATTGTACTAGTTTGTCCTTGCTCCTTTCTCTGTTGCCTATGTTTTCTTGCACTGCATCAGATAATGTGCAGCTGAGTTTGCAGCGCGCGCTACCGGTGATCTTGCATTCAGCACTAATCCTTAGGTGTTCAACAAACTGAACCCTTGTCAAACTATGGCACTCATCGAAGAAGTTATGTACTTAGCCTTGCAGCAGAATTTCATTCTTCGTTCTCCCGAAGTTCTACTTTCTCCCGAAGAACCGTACCAGATACTTCTGCTCAAAAAGGAAATCCAATATAGTTTTGTTCTTCGTCATCTTCACTCCGAATGTAGCTCGTCGCGCACAAGCGTCCCGCTTATAATTTGGTAAACGTGGTACCTTCTCTGTAACTTCAAGTGGCGGTTGCATACAGTAACAGCGGCCGCGCCTCCCTCGGGGCTCTTGCTCCTTCGTTCGCGTGTTTCGGTTTTATCGCGGCTTCCGTCTGGCGCTTCTTTGACCGACATGTTTAAAGAACGTGTCGAAACCATTGACCCGCTTGCGCGTGACGCCGAGTTTCCTCCCAACTCGATTTACCTCGACGCCCGCGGCTCGCTGCTGCCTTTCTGCAATCATTGGCGGCTTCGATGTCGTTCGCGGCCGCAGCAGAGCTGCTGCATACGCCCCGAACCGCCTCGAGCTGCCGACGAGCGATGCGTCGAAGCGAATCGCTACGAACGTGCCACCTTGCAGAAAACGTGGTACGGCCTCGATGCCTCTCATCTCTGGCGGGCAATATTTTTTGTGGGTGTAATTATAGACGGGAAGGCAGTTATCGAGGCACCGGTTCTGTTATTATAGCGTTAGAGACGCCTAGTTCTCTATTCGCGTTCACTGAGTTGCTCGCGAAGAAAAATACTGCAGTGCTTGCGGTTATATCTGATGCGCTTAGCGTGACTAGCGGAAATCAACGAAGTGTGAAATGTTGTTACCATTTTCTTTGTTGGTTTAACACGTCTGTCTATCTATCTATCTATCTATCTATCTATCTATCTATCTATCTATCTATCTATCTATCTATCTATCTATCTATCTATCTATCTATCTATCTATCTATTTATCTATCTATCTATCTATTTATCTATCTAGCTATCTATCTATCTATCCAGTTAGTTGGTTAGTTAGTTAGTTAGTTAGTTAGTTAGTTAGTTAGTTAGTTAGTTAGTTAGTTAGTTAGTTAGTTAGTTAGTTAGTTAGTTAGTTAGTTAGTTAGTTAGTTAGTTAGTTAGTTAGTTAGTTAGTTAGTTAGTTAGTTAGTTAGTTAGTTAGTTAGTTAGTTAGTTAGTTAGTTTAGTTAGTCGGTTGGTTGGTTGGTGGGTTCATCCGTCCCTTTAGTTCAACGTTCGTCAATTTGTTCCTCATTTTAATCATTTTATTGATGGTTTTTTTTTTGCGGATATCCTCAGTTCCAAACTGCGATACAGGTTGTAGGTGATTGGTATCGCAAGTTCATCGATTCAACAATCTAACGAAGCGTACGATGTATTGGCGTCGTACTTGACTCCAGGATGTGCTTGCGACGCGCTGGTAGATATCTCGTTTCCTCAGTCGAAGGGTGCCTTAACGCGGGGCGAAGAACGCCGTTATTGGAGCTATTGGTGTGCCACAGACAGCTGCCAGCAACAAGGTCTCGCACGAGTCCCAGTCGTCCTCTCTCCACCGTCTTGCACCTTAATGATACAATACAGTGGAGACTGAGGCGGCACGCTAAGCTAAGTTCTTCCGCCTCAGTGAGACTGATTCAGGCAGAACGTTTCTTTGCAGATTTTGCAGGCGGAGTGTGTCTTTCATAGAACGCTTGCACCCTTGTCTCTTTTTGTTTCTCTGCAAAATCTGGGAGCTGCCGCTCCCTTGTTGCGGCAATGGATGAAGAAGCCCTCGAGGACCTTCCTGGCGACCAACCATCACGTCGGGTCGCATCCAGGAAACGTGGAAACGCGTCAAGTGACACGGACAGCGAGGCAACCGAGTTGTACTCGTACTCGGACAGCGTCGACTCGTCGGACGACGATTTCACGCTTGTCATGAGCCGAACTACAAAAAGAAGACTGCTACGGAGGTCATCATCGGCAAGTGTCTCCACCGTGAAGACAACACCACAGCGCTGGCCGTACACTATGCTCTTCATGCCTGTGGACCCTGTGTCCAATCTGCGACTCCTAAACAGGCAAGTCCTTTCTGCGTTTCTTGAGGGAATCGCACCAAATGAGATCAAAGACGTGAGAATAAACGCACGGAAGAATGTACTCGCAGTAGACGTTCTACACCGTAGTGCGCTGCAAAGCCTGCGGCACGTAACGGAGATCGACAAAGTGAAAGTGTGATCCATGATTCCTACAGGCTGCAATAGCACTGTCGGCGTCATTTATGATGTCGATATTTCTATACCAACAGACGACTTGCCTATATTAATAAAGCCAACTACTGAAGGCACTCTTATCACGCACATCGCAAGACTTGGCAACACACGTTGCCTGAAGCTTGAGTTTGAGGGAGACAGTCTTCCCTCACACGTCAAAGTTGGCCACGTCCGCCATCCAGTCCGGCCCTACGTACCGAAGCCCCTGCAATGCTACAAATGCTGCAAGATGGGACACGTAAAAGGTGTCTGTAGGAACAATCTCGTGTGCCCACGGTGCGCTGAATTTCATCCGGAAGAAGCCTGCCGCGCAACTGTGTTTAAGTGCCCTAACTGCCATGGTAGCCATGAGGCCTCATCCAAGGATTGCCCGCGGGTGAGGAACGAGCGAGCGGTACTCAAACGTATGGTACGGGACCATTCTACACACAGAGAGGCGGCTGCTACTCTCAGGCGGCGACGACGACATCGCCACCGAAGAGCATCACGAAGAGTTGCATCTACCGATAGAGATACACCATCTTCCGGCAAAGCGGCTACCATACCAACGCCGACTTCCACAAAGACGGACACTGCGACAACGAAGAAAGGGGCAACACTCGCTCCTCCTGAAGAGTGGCCTACACTTCCACGAGCACAACCTGCCTGGAAGTCACATCAAATCGCGCCGCCCTCGATGACCTCACAAACCGCTGATACGACAACTGAGGATCGCCAAGTCATAGCGATGTTGAAGTCACTTATGGACGCCATGCGCATTCTACTGAGCAGCATGAAAACGCCATCGGCGCAGAGCGCACTGCAGGTGCTGGACACCTTGAGTCCGGTACTTGCGGCTCTAGGCTAAAACCACAGCCCGAGAGATGGCGTCGTTTCAAGAGGAGGTCAAGAATGCATCTGTCTTTCAGTGGAACGCAAGAGGGCTTAAGTCACGCATGGCCGACTTTAGACAGTTTGTCTTTACGCACCAATTCCCCATCATCGTGATATGCGAGCCAAACTTGTCAGCTCCCATCAGACTGTCCGGGTATGAGGGCTTTATGTCCTCTACCCACGAAGAGTGCAGCAAGATTGTTGTGTTTATACACCGTGACCTGACTTATGTGCATCACCCAGTGCCTCCTGACGAAGTGAATCAATATGTTTGCTTGACAGTGAAGAAGAAAAAGCTCACGTTTACAATTCTTGGTGCCTACTTATCTCCAACAAGCCGCCTGGATTGTGAGCGCTTACAGGCAATTTTGACATCGACTCCACAACCGTGGGTGATCACTGGCGACTTTAATGCCCACCATTACCTATGGGGAAGCTCCAAAGTGAACTCTAGAGGCAGAACATTGGTGTCCTTTGCCTCTGAACGCGAACTTTGCCTGTCAAATGATGGAAGCCCCACTTATCTGCGTGGATCAGCGTATAGTAGCTGCTTGGACCTTACCTTCGTTTCACGTTCGTTTTCGAGAAGAGTGCACTGGTTTTCGGATTTAGAAACGCGAGGTAGTGACCACATCCCAACTTATTTGAAGATTGACGGTCTGACTAGCTCCAGGTCTCCCAGAGCCGTCCAGTTCACCGATTGGCCTAAATACAAAATAATCATGGAAGACTGCTGTCGTGACGGTACCTCCTGCAACCTAGAGGGCGCGATAAAGGATGCCATACAAACAACCACGCATTCGCCTTTGAAGAGTTCTGCCCGCACCAATTTCGACATCGAACTCGAGAAACTTCGAGCAATTCGCCGTCGTGCGGAACGAAGATATAGACGCACGAAGTCCACTCATGACTTGAGATTGGCTAGACGAATACAAAAGAAAATACAGCGTCATATGAACAAGCTGGCTTCCCGACAATGGGTATCCTTTTGTGAGTCCCTGGATCCGCGAAAACCTTTATCGCTTATATGGAGGACTGTTCGTGGCCTTCGCACAACCTTTGGTCAGCGCCACCCGTTTAAATCTCTGGCACTACATCTACAATGTAGGGAGATTGACGTCGCTGAATCTTTCTGCAGAAAGATTGCTGGCGAGGCAAATTCTGATGAAACGGGAACGGGGACGCTCGACCACCCACTGTTCTCACGCGATCCTCGCATGGAGTGCCCGTTTTCTATGGAAGAACTAGAAGCTGCGCTGGCTTTGTGCAGGCGTTCTTCAGCGCCAGGACCTGATGGCATTACGTACCGTGCCCTGTGTAACCTAGGAGACCAAGCTCGGAAGGCACTCTTGCTCCTATACAACGACTCCTGGCAGACGGGTACGGTTCCGCAGGAATGGAAGTCAAGTCGCCTCATTCCACTTCTCAAAGCTGGTAAGTCGCCTTTGGACATTTCCTCATACCGTCCTATCGCACTTGCAAGTTGCGTTGGAAAAACAATGGAAAGAATAATTTTAACACGTCTGGAATGGTACTTAGAGTACTATGAAATCTACCCAGACGCTATGACCGGATTCAGGCGTGGCCGTTCGTCAACAGACAACGTTGTTGACTTGGTAACATTTGCGCAACACCAGAAGGCCTGTAAACGACTATCTGCTGCTCTGTTTCTAGACGTTAAAGGGGCTTACGATAATGTCACCCATGAAGCCATCCTCGGCGCGTTAGAAGCAGTAGGGCTTGGTGGTAAGATATATATGTGGGTGTGCAGCTACTTACAGAGAAGATCATTCTACGTGCACACTGAGAATGGCCCGACATCCGAGCATTACGGTAGCCGAGGAGTGCCTCAAGGCGGAGTGCTTAGCCCGACGCTTTTCAATCTAACCCTCATTGGATTAGTTGACAACCTGCCAAATATCGTACGACTTTCCATCTATGCGGACGACATCTGCATTTGGGCATCAGGTGTAACACAACTTCAGCTTCGCGCTCGGCTTCAGAAGGCAGCCACAATGACATCTTGCTACCTTCGTCAACAAGGACTTGAAATTTCATGTGGAAAGTGCGCAATGGTGGCATTCACGAGGAAGCCAATGTCTGCTTACGGAATATCAATTAACAGACAACTTATACCATACAGCAGAAGTCACAAGTTCCTGGGAATCGTAATTGACAGAGACCTGTCTTGGACTCCGCACGTGAATTACGTAAAAAAGCGGCTGTCTGCTATCTGTCACCTGTTCAGGTTCCTTGCAGGAAAAAGTTGGGGAGTATCCATACACGGTATGTTACAGCTGTACATGGTGTTGTTCGTTGGATTCCTGCGGTACAGCCTGCCTGCAATATCCAACACCTGCAAGACTAACCTCCGTACGATTCAAAGCATTCAAGCTCAAGCCCTTAAGATATGTCTTGGCCTACCACGCAGTGCGTCAACGGCTGAAACCATTGCCATTGCCCAAGATTACCCAATCACGACGCACATTACCGTTGAGACAATGCGTACGCATCTCAGACACTATGCTAGGACCCCTTCCCACCACCTGGCGAGCCTCACTGCTGAAAGGCCCTGCTCGACATTTAGCGCTACTGTGAATGCACATCGTGAGTTGTTTACTTCAGGGTATGCACCTGCGGCCAAGCCAGTGCTTCCTCCGTGGTGTTTGAGCCGTCCACAAGTACATATAACGATTCCAGGACTACAGAAGAAATCAGATGTACCGGCCCCTGCTCTAAAACAACTGAGCTTACTCCTCTTGCATGAAAAGTACAGCAACCACGTGCACATCTATACCGATGGATCGACTACGTCGTCCAGTTCTGGTGGTGCGGTGGTTATACCAACGCGTGGAATAACACTGCGGTTCAAGACATCGCATGTCACGACCTCAACGGCGGCAGAACTAACGGCTCTGCGTCGTGCACTAGAATTCATTGATTCTGAAAGACCTACAAAATGGGCTGTGTTTTCAGACTCAAAACCGGCTTTATAGTGCATGCAGTCAGTTCTCCGACGCGGCTGTCATGAACAGTTGACATACGAAACCGTGAAACTTCACCATCACGTCCAACAAAAAGGCCACGAGGTTGTATTTCAATGGGTACCTGGTCATTGTGGAATCAGTGGCAATGATTCCGCAGACAACGCTGCTCGCACATCACACCAAGAAGAGCTCAGCGTTCCAATTCCACTTTCGAGGACAGACGCCGCAAGGCAGCTTCGACACCTGGCACGCAGTCTCTCACTGACCGAGTGGAACTCGCCAAACTTACGACTTACACGACTCCATCGATTAAACCCCTCACTGCAACTCCGACCTCCATTCGGACTTCCTCGACGTGAAGCTTCGCTTCTCTGTCGCCTTTGGTTAGGAGTTGCCTTCACAAAGGCATACTCTACATTAATTGGAGTGACCGACAGTGCAGCATGCGAGGCCTGCGGCACCGACGAAACTATTGACCACCTGCTGTGCCACTGTCCACGATATGCTCAAGAAAGACAAGATCTTGCTAACGCGCTAAAAAAACTGGACGATCGGACGCTTTCCGTGCAGGTGCTGCTGGAACACCGCCCCCATCGCTCGTCGGCCCATAAAGCGGTGAAGGCACTTTTGTGCTTCTTGAGGACGACGGGCTTGTGTCAACGTCTGTGACTATTAGTGCACTAACACACGCGTCAGCGAACTAACCGCTCATTTCCCGTCTTTCCTTCCCTCCTATCTCTCCCTGTCATCTTTCTGTTCCCTTTTCCCATTCCCCCGGTGTAGGGTAGCCAACCGGACGTTATCCTGGTTAACCTCCCTACCTTCTTCTTTTCTCTTGCTTCCTTCCTTCCTTCCTTCCTTCCTTCCTTCCTTGCAGGCGGAGTGAATCTCACAGTTTTACGGCCTTCAACGCACTTTGCCTGCTTGGCACGCAGTTTCCTAGAAAACTAGAACATCTTGAACAAACGTGGTGGAATGAGAGTGTATAACATGTAAGTTAAACGTTCCTAACATTCGCGTCAAGCGCTTTACACCTGTGAACGAAACCAGGCTTTGGTGCTAGAATGTATTGACAGAATGTAAGGGCAGTTATATACATTTTACACCGATGGCTCTGTCGACAGAGAGAACGAAACTTGCGCAGGGGCTTATGTCATTCTTGTTTCAGTTTGTTGTGGGATTGGCCGCGTTGTGTACTCTATATACGGCGCATTTCACATCCGAGCACCGACGAGTCCTATCGACGAACCTCTAACAAACTCACGTGACATATTGGAAAACCAGCGACGTGACCGCCAAAAATTTAGTAATCCGCACCTGGACCTTACCGGGGAACAGGCTCGTGACTGGCGCCGACTACAAACGAACACGTACACAAATCTATACCGACAACACCATATAAGCCCCACACAATACGCGGACATCTGTCCATGGTGTGGAGAGCGGCCCATTCTTGCCCACATTACGTGGGAGTGCAATTCGCGGCCCCTAAATATCAATTCCCCCAAATTAGAGCAAATACCCAGAAACAGGCAGTAGGAGACCTGGCTTACTAGCATGGAACGGGAGAGCCAACTGGCTCTCCTCGACCAAGCCCGGCAAGCCGCTAAGGCCAGTGGAGCCCTGGACTGAGGGCCCCACCCACTCACCCTTCAATCCCCTTCATGGAATAAACGTTTACTACTACTACTATATGCAGCATACGAAAGTGAAGACATTGAAGCAATCTTGCGGAAACTGAAGTCATACCAGCCGAAAAGAGCAAAGCTGCCCTGCAGTTATAGTACAACACCGGTTGCCCCTACACAAGTGTATTCAGCGTACGTTAGCTACTGTTAAATAATTACGCATCAGTTACCAAGGCGAAGTGGCCGAAGTAGGATGGACGGCGCACGGTATATGGCTTCCCGCTTAAAATCCTTCCACGCCGTTAGTCTTCCGTGTATGTGCTGTTCGTGACCAGCTTCAGACTCTACCGCACTTGATAAGTGGTGCTTGGGCGGAGCAGCTGCCGGCAGCTAAGGCTGGGTCCACTGGCAGCTGGCAACACCCCTCCCCTTCCCCCTTCTCCTCCTTGATTCTGTGGCATTTTTTTTTTCGTCTCATGACCGGCCGATCCTGCTCATAACGTGAGGGATCCGCTCAGACCGCATGAACAGCTGGTGTTAGACATTACAGCGACCAAACGCAATCTCACTGAGAAAGGACAAGTCATTTTTAAGTGGCTACCAAGTTACTATACAGCATTAACGGCAACGAATCTGCAGATGAAGCTGCTCTTTTAGACCATGGCTGCAGGATACAGCCAGCTATCAATTCTGCTTTAAAGAGAGGACGCTGCAGGAAAGCTCCGCACCTGAACCTAAATAATTGAGTGACATTGATTGACAGCCCCAGGCCCGGGCCTCCCAATCGCCGGATTTCAAATAAAGTTATGTCGCTCGCTCGCTCACATTGATCGACATTGACACTAGTGCAACGTAATGCTAATGCGATAGAAATGCATTAGCATTGCGTTGCACCTCTTTGAGGTCCCGGGTTTGTGATTTAAACCGCGTTCATCACATCTCAAAGTGTTGTCCAGGAGTTCACACGACACACGTCCTGCCTCTTCGAGGAGCGAAGTGCAACTGACGGTTGGCGCCACCCCACCCTAAACTCACACGCTGGCAATCCAGGGACTGGAGACGCCTACAAACCAACACGTATCCCAACATACACACACTCACGAAAATACACCCGTCCCAATACGATGACTGCTGTCCTTGGTGCGGTGACATACCAACCCTCAAGCATATCACTTGGCATTGCAAACAAAGACCAGCAGAGGGAAACTCACCCCTCGTCCCACGCAACGAACTTGAAAGGTGGTGGGAGGCTCGCGCCCGGCAGGACCTGGGAAGCCAGCAGGCAACCTTAGACCAAGCTGAACGAGCCGCTGGAGCCAGTGGGGCCCTGGAATAGGGGCTTCACCCGCAAGAACCTCAGTCTGCTATTTGAATGAAATGTTTATTCCTCCTCCTCCGCACATTTGCATGCAAATGCACTATATATAATGGAATGAACTGCACATCCCGTATACCCGACTCTGTTTTCTAGATACTACTTTTAGCATTCGGTTTCCATCAAGGCTGCCTACGAAGAGACGCGACCCTTTTGTATAGGCTATGGTTGGGTGTGGCGTTAGCGAGTGCCGACACGTTCGGCAAAGGGATGGCCTACAGCGCAGCCTGTGATCACTGCGGGGACAAGGAAACAATATGTCATATTCTGTGCCAGCTCCCACTGTACCACGGGCACAGGCCACCACTATACGTCGTGCTCAACCAGTTAGACGTCCGGCGGCTGTCGGAAGAAACATTTCCGCAGCGTCCGAGAGAACTCATAATCAATTCAGAAGAGCGTGCAAACATTAGTGCTGTTTTTCTTTTCTTTTTCTTTTTTATTTTTTCTATTCACCAGCCTGCGTGAATGCTTATAATCGAGATGACCTTCCTGATTTTTTTTCTTTGATTCCTCTCCTTCCAGCCCATTTCCCTCAACCCCCGTGCAGTGTATAAAACCGAAAACTCTCAAATGGTTAACCTCTCTGCCTTCCCTCTCTCTCTCGCTCAGACCCCTGATAGAGCGTGGAAAGAAATATAATTTTTATAGAAGCGTTGCATTATCCCGATCTACGTGAACACATTTTAGCTGCACTTTTAGCGCAGTGTCTGCGCCCCTATTTCACGTCACGCCTCACCCCCACTGCATAATCGTAGCTGAATTCCGTCTCTTGTGTTTCCCATTTTAAGCGGAAGCGTACCAAGGGAAGGCATTTGTGCAATGATTAAAGCGCTGCCTTCGAACTGCCGCCATAAGTCATAAGCCATAAATGTATGTATAAGGTGCGTCCTGCGGGCCTACAGTAGAGCGGTCTTCCACACACTGGCTTTCAAAACGTAGCGTTCTCTGAAGGGCGCGGAGTAATCAGGAAAAGAGCTATATACGCCTGTGATTACCGCCCTCCGAAACACCGAGTTGATGAACGTTTGGTAGATCACCCGTGCTAGCAATGTAACAGATGCTCAGGTGAAACATTTTCCTGCCATGCACGCCGAGCGAACCTCGACTGCTGCAACACCACCCCACCAGTGCCATTATCATCGCCGTTAAAACGCTTAGAGCGCCGGTCATCACTGGTACAGCTGCATGTAAAGGGAAAGCTACGGTCAAGAATTTGAGCATGTAAATTGCATATACTAATATCAAAAGGATTTTGTTTGTAAATGTCCGCTCCCCTTATTTCCTTTTCGACGGAAGTGCAATACCATACTTCGTACCGTCGCGCCACAAGTGACACGTACAACGAATCACTGGCACTTTGTTGGTGTTCGTGAACCGTTACTAAAGCAAATGCGCATACCTGGCTCTTGTGCACTTTTACCGGATAGTGTCATTCTCATGATGCGTCAACCTTCTATTAGAACCATTGTCAGAAATGTTCCAGGATTCAGCTCGGAAAATATCCTCTATTCAAGTTGGACGCTAATGACCCTAGCTCCTGTCAAAGTAGACCCCTAAGATATCTACGCACAGCTGCTATCACTTCTATAGGCCATCAACCGGAGAAACTATCATCCGTGAGGCTATTGAGAACATTGCTGCGTATTCACGAAAGGCTCTTACGCTACAGTTGTCCGTCAGGAAACATTACAGCTAATCATGGTGCTGGACATGCTATTAACGAAGGCGACAAACCAATGGCATATAGCACTTACGAAAGAAAGGCTTTGTGAATTCGGCACCTGATTCGTAAATGCCTTCCACGACTAGACATAGCGGCGCCGTTTTTCTCTTTATCGAGCTGATCACCATCGCGAGAATCGGGCTCCCGAAATCCCGTCGATAAGAAAACGCTCTTGCGTGGTGCGAAGTTTTACGAATGCTAGCCCTATAGGAGCCAACCTCTGAAGTTTCGAATTCCGCGCAGCCTCTTCTCGCGCTTCTCGTTGGCTCAGTGGTCATTGTTAGTCCTGCGCCATTAGCATTTGTCGAGCGCTTTTCTTCTTACATTTTTCTCCCTTCACTGCTCTGTACTTTGTTAGCTGCTCTTACTCGTTGCGCGTGGATTACATTCGACAGACATCAACGTCTTCTTACCGGTCCGGTGAACAGAATCGTACTTAATGATCTGAGGAAATACGAGTTTGGATTGATTGATTGACTTATTTATTTATTATTTATTTATTTATTTATTTATTTATTTATTTATTTATTTATTTATTTATTTATTTATTTATTTTACGTTCCTACATGTTGCCTCTATCGAAAAGTAGGTCGCTGTGGTAGGGAATCGAACCTGCGATTTAGTGCTTCAGCATCATAGTCGCAAAGACACAGCGTCGAGTATACGGGCGTACTTTGAACACACTTCCTATGCCGATGCAAGTAAACACAAAATTTTTGACGGCGTATAACCTATTTGACAAGCTCGTTCAGCTAACCTCTAATCGTTTTAAGAAGTTAACGTCAGTTAAACGCTAAAGGGGCTTAGCTACGCGATCACCTCACTTTAATTTATTCAGAAACACATGCCCAAGTTTTCTTCTAGCAAACATCTACAGGCAGCCTCCGGTATCGCCGATAAGGCCTTCCGAAGCTCTTAAAGTTGCAACTTACACCTTTCCTTTGATAAAATTAAACCAAACCATAGCCTAAACAACGGGAAACTGAGCCGGTTGACAAGCTTACGGAAATCGTGCCATTTATTCGTCTGAAGCTCTTAAGGTTGCAACTTGGGTTTTCAAGTGAAGCTTGTATTGCCTCACAACTGTCGGGTGGCGGCGGCGGTGGCGGCGGGGCGGCGGCGGCGGTGGTGGTGGTGGTGGGGGTGGTGGTGGTGGTGGTGGTGGGGGGGTGGTGTCACGCTAAAACCCTATCGAAAACCTGTCGAAAACTCGCGTCTCGTTCACTTGGTATATACCAAAATTGACATGGAAGGGTAAGAATGTATAGCTAGCATTACTGATAGGTTATGCCATCAATAACATCACATGCTGGTCAGTTACGTCACGATTAACGGTAATAAAATCACGTGTGGCGCATACCCACATTCGATATGCGGGTATGATCCAGTGACAAGAGAGCAAGAAAGAAAGAAAGAAATCACGTGTGGCTCATACCGTAGCCGCACATTTCAGCTCCGCTGGTTTGCCATCTGTACAGGGTGCATGGGTGGTGAAGTGACGCGCACGACCAATCAGCGTCGTTTGGTTTGTCGCGGGGAGGGGAAGGGAAGGAAAGAGGGTTGGTGCGGGGTCCGCCGGGCTTCCCTCACCTCGGATCAGTTTCGGCGGCCGGATGGGAATGCACGCGTGGTGCGTACCGCCGAGGAGCAGGCTGCATTTGAGCAATGGACCCGCGAACTCACTCGGGAAATGGCTCGTCGTCGACGTGCCGATTCTATCGTGAGGGCTTCCGAAGCCCAGGCGAAACGTCAGCGAGGAGCCACGGACCCCGAGTTGCGGGAGCTCGATGTTGAGGCCAAATGTCAGCGAAAAGACGCCGACCCTGAGTTTAGGGCAAACGAAGCGGAACGCCTGCGACGGCCTCTTGCCCTCCAGGAACATGACAACGGTGGTGCAAGCCTCGTAACTACGGGAAAGTAGTAGGTCAGGTACACACACGACAAGCTTCGCTTACCGCCATTTTCTCGACAGGGGAAGGGCTGGTGATTTCTTACTAGGTAAAACCATATTTTCACTCACTGTGCGATCCACCAGCTTTGTGTATTAGTGGTTATGGCGTTGTGTTTCTGAGCTCGAGGTACTGGGTTCGATCGCGGCCGCGGCAGCCGCATTTCAATAGTGACGATAAGCAAAAGCACTTGTGTGCTTCGATTTAAGTACACGTTAGAAAATCCCTGGTGGTCAAAATTAATCCAGAGTCCCTCGCTACTGTACGTCCGTAATCAGATCATTATTTCGGCACGTAAACCCCTATAATTTAATAATTGCACTCATTGTGTGGTTTTTAGATATGTATAATTAAACGTAGCTTATCTGCGTGCGTTCGTGCGCGCGCGCGCGCTATGCGACAGCACCCTGCTATTCTTAGTTGCAGGTCTCATATATTAACGTCCTTAGACACCGTTAATTAAATCTGACTGACAAAGCGGCGCCTCTGAGATGGCTGCGCATAGTCACC
This sequence comes from Dermacentor silvarum, assembly GCF_013339745.2. Taxonomy (NCBI): domain Eukaryota; kingdom Metazoa; phylum Arthropoda; class Arachnida; order Ixodida; family Ixodidae; genus Dermacentor; species Dermacentor silvarum. The sequence goes on from NC_051161.1 coordinate 13,806,810, forward strand.
CTCCGTTCCTTTAACACTTGGCACGTGGATTTTCCAGCGCCTGCCGTTCATTTGATATTTGCCCGGAAAAATGAGCCCCGCACGCTTTGCGGCAAGACGCAACACTGTGCAAAAGACCACGAAGAAGCAAGAACTTGATGGATTTTGCCAGGGCGGGTGCCTCGCAGAGAGAGAGCCTCGTAATGGCCCCAAAGGGTTCAGCAGAGCCAACGCAGCTAAGAACAGCGGCATTTTGCCGGCTTTCATGACAAACGGCGCGGTCCGCTCTAACTAGACGAAGTGGCTCGCCAGGAATTGAATAAGGAAACGATTTGTCTTGCGCTTGGGGCGTTGGCTGGCCATTCATGACCTTGCCATAAATCTTGAGCTGGAGGCGGCCGCAGCTCTTCCGAGAGTGCCGTGCTCGTAGCGGTGGCTGAGGAAGCCGAACGGAGCCATGGCTGAGGCTGGCAGCGTGCGGGTTCCCGGTTCATTTTGCGCGCCCCCACCAGAAAGGAGCGCCGGCGCAGTGAGAGCGCTATATGCAGGAGTTATCTATAACCTGGCCGCCGCTTTATTTGGAGGCACTCTGTATCTCGTCGGTAATGCACGGCCTAGATCGCCTGACGTAAGCGGCGCGGCCGGTGAAGTAAAGCGGTTGCGTCATTTGTTCATTTCGGCTCAGTAATGGGGCGGCATGCGTTCGCAAAGTTCCTCCTTCGGTGAGACGAAAATAGGCGACGCTCAAAGGGTTTTAACGGAAGCTCCATGGGAACGCCTCCTTCGTGCCCCCCCCCCCCCCCCCCCAAACATCTATTGTTTTTTTGTTTTTGTTTTTCCTTCGCACGTTGCGAGTCTAAATATGGCAGCTTGAAAATATTTGCCGGTAAACGGAAGCATTATTGAATGAAGCATGGCTTTGGTCTAGGGTCATTTATTTTCCAAATTGAGCAGTTTATTTTCCCACGCACTTGATAGAACGGTCCCTCATCCTAAGTTAAAATTAGAATCTGCGAGAACGCATGTAGATATGCAGTGGAATGTTCTTCAGAAATTTGCCAACGCATTCGTTTCGTCTTTAATCTTGCGGGGAGAAAATTACCGCTTGTTCAGAGTATGGAGCTGACTCGCATCGGTACTCTTCTGTTCTTTATCTGTTTTTTTTATATCCCTGGTTATCCTTGGATCAAAGTGATTTCTCCGGTAAAACGCTGACATTTGCAAAACGTGGGCAAGAAAAAATTATTTTCTGGGTTTTCTTTCTTTTATTTTTTTTTATTTTTTTTGCTTACGGAGACGAAGGGCTATCTTGCAAATCGCAGTATTGTGATATCTGTATAAAGGCAATCTTACGGCGCTGTCTGCATCGCGTACGAGAGCGAGCGAAGAGTGGTTTAAGCAGTGACAGAAACGTCAATCTGGGAAATTCCGGTTGATTACTCTGTGACGTGGCATGGGGCTAAATATACCAAAGGATAATGTAAGGAGATAACAAAGCTAGAATGACTTGGTGGGCATATAGAAACCTACACAACACTACGAGAGTCTGTCACATTCATTCGTTGTCTATAAAAAAGGCAGGCCAACGCTTTTGAATCTTACAGTGTGCTGTCAGCCACCACTACCCCCACCAAACCAGGAACGTCAAATCTAATATCGAAGCAGTGTGTAAACATTTTGGAACGCCATAGAATGCTGGTTTCTGCACATAGCAGCGAGGAAAGTCGTGCGTAAACGAAATGTTAATCATCTGTTTGAAAACCACAAGCTCTCAAACATCACAGCGCGAACAGCGTATGGTTCGTGAGTGCCACGCAGGAGGAAGACTCTACGATGTGTTCCCGTTGCTGCAAGACTGTGGAAAGGCGAAGCCAAGCCCATGAGAAATATTTATATGTGCCATGAGTGGCGAGCTATGGAAACACCATGGAGAACGCCAACCTTCACTCGCGGTACGAAAAGAAAAGATAGAAGTGCATTCCCAGAATACACCTCGACAACTGTCGTTAATCTGCACAAGTATCAAACCTCAAGGCCTCATTTGGCCGCTCCTTCTATACTCCATAAGGGTTCCGGTGTTATGTCATCGCCATTCTCAAGTCGACCGAGATCCATTTCTCGATTACAGAGTTCATTTATCTACAAGACCTTCTAAAGAGGCATATAATTTGTGTAGGCTCGGTAGATAACGCGGAGTGTAGTACGCTTTGTAGAAGCGATAACCGACGCTTTCCCATCGCTCAGCGGTACCAACAGCCACATCCAACGGCAAGACAAACGAGTCGTACATCTTAACGACAGTGTCACACCCCGCGGCTATAGAGGCGAGTCGCGATTCGACGAAGTCAGTCTCACAGCGCCTCGCAACGGTCTCTTCGTCGGCGGATATCGGCCACTCCCACGACGAACGCCCAATTTTTCCCAGTGATGCTGCCGACAGTCAGACATCCTCATTCTACAGGCCTCATTCATAACTCGCCTTTATGTGTCGTATAGTTACTTTTTTTCTTTCTTTCTTCCCATCGCTTCAGCAGTATACTACAGCCAGCTGCAGTCTTCTGGTGTTCTTTTGTATCACCTGCGCCAACACGTGAGAAGAGGAGCAAAATATTTTCTTTCCTCGGATTACTTCCGGGAGGGCCGCCGACTTTTCAGCATTGTGCGCTGCTCGAGGAAGTCTGGCGCCTTCGTGAAGAGGTGTCGACCCGGCACGGGCCGTTCTGCGTGTTTTGGCCGATGCCGTCCGGGCGAGGCGCCGGCGTGTTAAGCGCATCTATTATTCTGTACAGCGCAAGCCTGAACTGTGGTTGTTGCAGGTATGCGACAAGACTATAAGCTGAATAAGAATAGCGATGTCAGCGAGTGACCAATCAATTCAGTTGATAGTCAGCAGTTGTGTTTGTCCTTCTCTTGTTATTCCGTCGTAATTTTTACCTTTCTTTCCGCACTTCAGTGCTTCGTGCTGCAGAAATTACACCATGAAGACTATAAGCGTTTACCCACAGCAAAACCGCGTTCCCATATTGTACTCTCTACAGGCCCACAGCACCTGCTCGTGCGTGCAAGTTCCGATCGTGTTTAGGGCTTCGGGGACATGACTTCGATCAAGCACCACGGACTGAAACGGGTTCTGCCATATCTCACCATTATGGTGTTAGACATCCGGCAGTTCTGAATTAGTAAAATAGACGTATGCAGCATGCCTCGTCTGCAGTGACAGCAGCAGCCGCTTTGTACATTCCGAGTGATAGAAAAGAAACGTAGCGGGATATTCCTGCGTATAAATGAGCATCGAATTAATATGCCACACCAGTTGCCACAAGAAATGTTGTCGTCCATTCAGCGCCCCCTTAAAGCTATGTTTAAAAAAGCACTCAAGATCAAATACCCCGAACCTGGCCAACAGCGTTCTGAAATTTTCACAGGGTGAAGGGGCTCTAGAAAATGTGTAGAAAACTGCGCAGCAGACTCACACATCCACCATACGAAGCGGCACAGTGCTAAACTCCAGTTGTGGCGGGAATATTTGCAAATCAAATCTGAATCCGGGAAATATACGCTATTCTGAGATGTTGACGGTTCATAGAACCGGGGCGCCGGCCAATCACACTGACGAGGGGGGCGATACTAGAAGACGCCGGCCAATGGCAAACTGATTTCACGAACGAAAAGCGTTGCACGGCACTCACTCATCTGCGCTGGCCTGAGAATATGATTCGAAATGTACCCTCTTGTATCTCTCTAGCGTTGGACACCGACATGCAAAGATACTCGTTGGCAGTAGTCGCGACATTAAAAAGTGTACCGCATGCCAACAGTTTGGTCATTACTCTGCTGACTGGGAGGAGTTAATACGGGAACCCAGGTTATATAGAGTCAGCGTCACTACGCGTCATTTTATCCAATTTTGATGAGAAAAACAATTGGCAAGAAGTGCTATGAAACAGCGTTCGTACTACCAGAAAAAATGTAGTCCAGCAAACATGAATTCGTAAGTATATATGCGTCGAAGTGTCGGACTTTCCAGCTATCAGTTCTGCGTTATTCCCTGCAATATTCGGCCAAGTCCGCAAAGGCAAGTAATGACACTTTTTTTAATTATCCACTGATCACGCACATATACAGCCTTTGAGGTAGTAATGCAGCCAAACTACGTGTAGTTACCCTTACAAGGGTATTATGGGTAACCTTACACCGTAGTGCATGCAACTTTCTAGACTGCGTGCAGAAAGAACGGTGCCGCTTGGACACGAATCGTGCAACGGTCGTCTCCTCCTCCTTCAATACACTGTCTTATACGTTTTGTTTTCTTTTCCGTCTCTGCTTTCCCTGCACGGCGGGACCCGCATGCTATAGAGCCGATCCCCCGCCGAGCTTAATATTCCCACCCTGGAGGAGGCCAGTAATGCTCGCGCCAATTGGCATGTATCGGCTACGGACGCTGTTAGCGTGAGCCCGTTACGTCACGCGAGGGCGCTGTTCCACCCTACTTCCGCGCTCGTAAGAAAGTGGCAGCGCCTGCCGCCTTCCCGAACAGCATGAGGAGAAAAAGTAAACAACAACACCTATAGACTCACGCAAGTTGGGGCTGAAGACTCGCCAGTCTAGGGCTGCTTTAAGATCATGCACGTTGATTCTCTCTTTAACCATTTATAGTCCAAAGGGAGAGATCATTTGCACGACCGTGTTGTCCAAAATGGAAATGCATCACCCCGTTATTCGAGAGATTTATTTTGGCTGAATTGTATAAGGAAGCAAGAAAAGGGATGAAAAAAGTAAGTTGTCGCCGTTTGGTGCACGTCCTGTATTCGGAGGCATTCGAAATTTTTCGAATTACTTGTGTAACCTTCAATAGCAGGACCTAGTGCATGTGCGAGTTCCCGCGTCACCAAAATAGCTTCAAGACGAAAGTATAATCTTTTACTGATAAGGCTAAATCACTTCGGTTCCATACGCCAGCCACGGACTTGTCCGCTGGTTTATGAGGGTAATTCTAGTATGGAGTAGCAGTAATTGGCCATTCATTCTCAAGTCTCGAGAAAGTGAGCGTTCTAACTATGCTTGCCGACCTACGTGGGTATATAAGATTAAACAGGGTACAACCGGGGAGGTTGGAATCAGTACGTATCCGGCTATACCCCACCCCTACCCCCATTTCACTTATATGTCAAAAAAAAATTCGCTCTAAACTAGCTTCCCAATCTGCTTTTGCAATCGTTTGGGCTTTGCACCTAATCATTTCCATCGATGCCTACAAAAAAAGAAAGAAAGGGAAAAAACGCTTTGTATGCTTTACAAAAGCCCTGCGGGAATATATCTCTTTATTTATTTTATTTGTTTTATTAGCCACAGCGCCTAAACAGGCATTACAGTGGGGGAGGATATACACAAAAAGGATAAAAAAATACATACAGTATGACCACCAGTTATGCTGCTACTCACCAAGATTCGTTCATACAAGACGAAAACGAAACATATTCCTTTTTTTTTCTATTTGCTCTGTGCTTTCACTTTTGGTTGCTCTAGCCCTGTGAACTTGGATAATGCGTAGCAATGCACAAGGCATACAAAGGAAGCAATGCAAGGGCAACGGCGGGGCGACCGGTCGTTGCGGTCCATCGCGTGCACAATGGAGCGGCGAAATCCTCGCACTGGGTCAATCCCGGGGCACGCTGTCTTTCACGGGCAGCAAGATCGTAAACGTGACTTGACGGAGAAAAATGAAAAAAAGAGAGACAGAAACGCACTGGGGGAGAAGGAAGAAGAAGACAAACCGACAATGTTTGCACTGCCCTCGGCGCCTGACAGCGGAACCTACTGACTCCTCGTCTCCCGCGCGTTGAGCGCGTACTGCGAGGCAGTGCCGGTTCTTCGGTCTCCTCACCGTTGTTTCAACGTTTCGCTTTTCTTAAACGGCTGCTCGGGAGACAGTGTACCCGGCTTAGAAGACGGTCGAATCCACCCGTAGCGTCTCTCCACGCCCGGCTGGCCACTTGTTCCTTCCGAGCGGTCCCTGTCAACACCGCTCGTCGGAATCTACTTAGAAATAGAAGTGGGCACGCTGGCTGGAACCAATGTTAGCAAGTGGCCCTGCGTGTTTGCGCATGCGCGAACGTACGTTCGTGTGCTCTGTGCGTGAGTCGGCGGTGCGCCAGCGGGAGTGCCTTGGTGTGTCTGCGTGTGCTTCGCATGCTCCACTTGTGTTCGCCGCTGCAGTGGAAGAGGCGGAAAGACAACTTGCGCCGGTGTACACACACACCCAGTCCCGCGCTGCCAGTCGATTGGTTCTCTGTCAAACCGCTTTTCGATAGGTTCGTTAATTCATCTGCCACTTTATTTGTCCATTCGTCCACTAATTTTCAGCAGGCGGATCCTGTTATGTTGTCCTTTTGCTTACTCGAATACTTAAGCCCATCAGACTCCTTAATTGATGCATCAGATTTAATATTTTGGTATGGTCTCCCTGTCGTGGCTGTTAATACTGTTTTAGCCATCAATGATCTAGTTATTTTATTGCGATAGCAATTATATGGACACTTCAACCGGATTTCTGCCGTCGGCGACGTCGTCGTCGCCGTCGCCGTGAGGTTCCCTATAGATAAAATCTTCGCCGCGCGCCGTATGCCCGAGCGGAAGCGTGCGGGAACGCGCGCTATCACGGAGAGCGAACGCACTCAATCGCCCACGCGCAAGCAAGGAAGCGGGCAGCCAGCGCCGGAGGGAGCGGGGGGGGGGGGGGGGGGGGGGACGCACTTCTACGCTGCCAACAACCGCGCTCGTCGCTCGCCTCTTATCTCCGCACGGCTCTGATCTTTATGCGCCGTGCATTCGCCGCTCAGTTTCCGTTGAAGCGATAGACCGCACGTACCTTCGCCCGCTGCGGCGTATGGGCTCGCTGCCAGCGTTTTGACAGCCGTTGTCTGCAGTCATTCAGTGTGATCTATTCAGGTTTGTTTGTGCGCGCTCACACCACGCTTGTTTATTCAGTTAGTAATAGTCGGACCACATTTTCCAACGCACGCTACACATGCAATGCTGCCCGGGTCGGCAGTGCAGCGCTACAGGTGTGTCCCTTCGCACGCGCTGCCCACGGGAAGCGCTTCTCATCAACACCACCGCTTCACACGCGCCTTCTCGTGGTCATCGAGTCTCTCTCTTCATGTCGGTCTACTTACGCCGCAGCACACCTGCTTACTTAATCAGCTCATGTTTACTACAATTCATATTGCTACCAAAGCCGCTCACCTTACTTCGTATGACATTGCTGTGTTGCTATCGCATTCATTGCTTCGCCCTTAGGGCGAAACTGTGACATTTTTTTTTCTGAATAGCTTTCTTCCTGCGTAAAGGGAATGCTTAATTCCCTTATTCATTGTTCTGCATGTCTGCATTAAAACGTCTGCTTTCAGTGGTGCTGCTTATATGTGTAGATTTAACTATCTAAACCATTAATCGCTCCTGAGTGCAACGTCTATTCTTGGCCTTCCTGCTTCCTAATACCGGCGCGGAGAGAAAGTGACGGCATATAATATACGCCCGGCGTGGTCAGACAGCCTTTGCGCGATCAACTTTGTTTCTTGTGCCCGACGAACCCTTTGTCTCGGCTGCACTCGCGCAGGCTATCAAGTCGCTTAGTCACGGAGTGGCTTCTCGAAGGAAGCGCTTCGGAAGCGTGCGAAGGGGAAGTGCGTGGAGGACTCTGAATGGCCATGTTTCTGCACGGCCGGAACTATACCACTCCTCACTAAATCAATGCAGCGCAGTGAGAACTAGAGCCTGCAAACGCAGAAAAGTTCTTACGCCAGAACTTTTCGTGATATTAGCAGTGCCAGCAGGCCAATGGCAAACAGCACTTGCGAACGAAAATGTTTACGAATTGGGCCCTAGGTCTAGCCTCCGATAATCAGTGACTGAATTGACCGAGCAATTGGCTCGAAGTTACCATCTTGTGATCGGCACGCTCGCATTCACTAGCCTTATAGCTATCACGACAACACGGCACTATGGCCAGGGTACAGACCAATCATGTATAATGAGGCGCTTTACATCCTCTCTTAAATTTTACCTTTCGTTAATTTGCATCTGCGCAATTTAATGTGTTGTCCTTCCGGCATGTGCGTAAGATCGCACTCGAACACCCCTGGCTTCATGCATGCCCCCGCAGTGCCCGCTAACATTTACCTGTCAAAAAGCAATGTGTAACTAGGTGGTGGGATCGAAACTCCGTCTTAAGCACAGCAGCACGATGCTCTAACCATTGGGCCCACGGAGCCAGTGATAGGGCCATGATCGCTGGCACACTTCCCTCGTGCCAAAACCGACAAGCTCTTTGAGACCTGCGGTGCGTGCGTCACGTGTCAGTTTCTCGCATTCTCCGCTCGTGACGGCAAGCGCTTTGAGACGCTGCCACGCCTTTGGTATATTAACGCGATAGCGTTAAGGGCCGCGTTTCGCAGAAAATCCGGCGTCGGCGCGGGCGCGCGGGCGTCGTTGGCGGAAATAACCATCCCGGACCAACCCGACCGCGCAGGCCCTCCGCGTGGCGTAAGGCGTTAGTGAACAAAATTTAATTTCTCAAAGTTAAATCCGTCAGCAAAATCGTAAAGTACGACTTAACCACATCGTACAAACGTGATAGCGTCGGATTGTAATTTGAATATACGAGAAAACATAATTCAGTTGCCGGGAAGCCTGATAAGCTGCCAGGGATCTTTCGAATGCTATCGCGTTCCACTCTTAAAGGCGAAGCTTAAGCGTCCTCCAAATTTTGGCCCACATTTCCCAGTGATTTCCTCGTAGCAGCTCATGCTACATTGAAGCTGTACGACGTTGTACCGCTTTTACGATCGGTCCAGGTAGAACAGGCTTTAACGTTTCTTCGATAGAATTCAAATGTCATCGTCGTTTTAACGTACACCCCATGACATTGACATAGGTACGTACAATTATATAACACTTTGTCACACATGATGTCATATTGTTGCTTGCCGTCGCTTGGAGATACTCAGACTATTTTTAGCACCCCGCCTAATTGCATAATTAGTCCTAATTAATTAATCAACTTCTCAAATATTATAATTCCATGAAAAGTGTCAATGAGAAAATTGTAGAGAAAGATGAAAAATTCCCGCTGCAACTTGCTGCTGCTCAATACGTGCTACATAAAAGCGTTTTTTTTCCGAGCGTGAAAGGCGCCCTCGAATGCACGCGAAATTCCCGCGTGACTGCTAGCTCGAGGCACTACCTCGAGGAGCAGCGCATGCCCAGCGACCCAAGTTTGTCTGACGGTTGCTTTGAATCCTGTTTCCTTAGCACGGCAGCCTGATGCGCTACCCATTAGACTATGGACTAACCAGTGACCCAGGTTGGCGGACGGACGGACCGACCGACCAACCGACCGACCCCGGAGAATGCGTGAAGTTTACCCTAAGAAAGCTAGTCGCAATAATAATTGCCTTTGCGTGGTTCTTTATTATAGAAATAAGAACTTCTTAGCCTATAGAACATCGATCCACCACTTCCCTGATCATACACAGTACAGAGTACACTAGACATAATGAAATTATGGTACTGATGTATTAGTAACGTTCATCGTCTTATCAACAGAGCAGAAAATCGCGGGATTTGCTGCTTCCCCTAGTGCTGCTTGGACCCAACAGCTCAAAAACATGTCTTTCGACGCACTGCGTTGGCCGTTGAAGCTTTTTGAATAACACGTGTGAACGTTGTCAAGTAATCAAAAGAAAATGAAAAGCGCTAGCAGAATCCTCTGTCAGCTTCTTCTTCTTCTTTCTTTTTTGAAGACTGTTTCAGAAACGACGTTTGTGTGCGTAGCTCGCGCCCCGACTACACGCGCTACATGTTCCCCAGCTGCGGTGAGCACCGGTGCTTCTGTCACGGAACGGGAGAAGGAGGAAGGTGGGAATCATGGTAAGAAAACATTTGCGAAAACACTCGTTTTTCCGGGAAAATGCTAAAATGAGAAGGGAAAAATAGCATTGTCCAGGATAACTTCGCTTTACCTCGGAAAAAATATCTCGAAGTTGTCGTCTTATAAAATATAACTTTAGGTTCGTGCCTCTAGATAGAACGTAGTTGACAAAGCAGTGCTAAAATAGGCGACAAGAAAGGAAGGGAGGTAACTCCTTATTTGTCCTCTCTGTTTTAGCGCTGTTTTGTCAAGTATAGGAATGTTCACCAACTAGTAAAAATCTGCTTCCTACTCTAGATAAAGCGTAATAGTTTTTATATAGAAGAGTTGAGCAGAGGACTTCGTAGCCTCGGTAGCCAACACCCTGCAGCTCCCTAAATGCTGCACGGTTCCAGAGACTCAGAATGTGTACAGCGAGCAACCCAAGCGGTGCCTGTATGCCTGGCGTCGCTGTAGCATAAAAGACGCGATGTCGAGGACCTATAAAGGCAGCGGGCTACCGACCCCTCCATCTACTCACGCTGCTGACACCGGACTGACATGCCGGCGAAAGCGATTGCAGCCGAGCCTGACGGCGGCACGAGAGTGATACGCTTGCGAGGGAGCTGTGTCCAAAGTGGCTCTTCACTAAAGCCTTTTATTTATCCCGTTCATTTACATTCCTCGCCAGCTTCCTCCTTAGGTGCGTTTATTCTAATTTTCTCTGGCCAGTAACTGCCTTCAGAGCTGCTGTCTTCTGGTAGTTGTAAAAACGTCTTTGTTGAGGGGATGCATACTAAATGCGCTATTTTCACTCATCCGACCTAGCTGGCGATTCGGGAAGTTTGAAAGGGTACTATAAATACAAGTGTAGACACATTTTAACGCTACAGCGTTAAGGGCCCTGTGTCGCAGAAAATCCGGCGTCGGCAATCAGCATCGGCGTGCGATGTCGGCGGGTGGCGGAGAAAATCATCCCCAACCACGCAGGCCCTCCGAATATATTTAGGTACATGTATATGCCATGCCTTCTTATATGACATGCGGTATATGCGGGTTATATTGCCGCACCATTCTATCATTAATGTTGCTCATACCTTGTCTTGCATTCTTGGCAAAAGTTATTCCTAGGAATTTTGAGAATGACAATCCACAAATAAACGTCATGAAACAAAACACCAACAGTGCATGCCTTTTATGTTAAATCTTCTCAGACGGAAATATTAAAATCACGAAGCAAAAACGGAAACCTGAAAATTATGCAATTTTTTGGCGCGGCTGTGCAATATCTCCGGGATCGCCCCACGCAAGAGGCCGCGTTTCTACCAGAAAGCTCGCCTTCGTGCATATCATTCGCCGCCAGTGTTTCCCGGTAACCATTGCGGTTGCTTAAGCTGCAGTTGTCGGGAAGCGTGAGAAGCAGTCAGGGATCTTTGAATGCTATCGCGTTCCACTCTTAAAAGCGAAGCATAAGCGTCCTCCAATTTTTGACTTGTTTGCTATAGACAAGCATTGTACGCTTCAAAAGCCGGCACGCAAAAGCAAAAGCTGAACCGAAGGAGCTTATTTTGAGCCCTTTCTTTTACGCCGGCGATGTCTGATGGAATATTACAACCGATGTGCACCTGTATTAACGTAACTAATTTGCTGCGTTTATCTGTCCTTCAAGCGGGAGAGGGGGAGGGGGGGGGGGATGGAAGAATTTAACGCAGAGAGTGTAGAGTTTGAAGTTCCTGTTTTGGTTTGTAATTTTTGCATTGTTTCATCGTTCCCAAGACGGTCAATGCGTCATATATGGCTACAGGAGACAGGAACGCAAGCGCAACGAGATGATGGCATGTCTGAGGCAGGATTAAGGAAGGACAGGTTAGGGCAGTAAAAACTACCTGGCCGGTGACAGTGGCATCGACAAAAGCCTAGACTTGTCCGATGTCTTCACTATCTCGCGTAAGCAATAGTGCCAGAGTTTTTTTTTTTTTCGTAATGTTTGTAGAAATACAGTTGAAATGACCAGGCTGAGGTATCCTCTATAACACTGTCCTTTACCATAGGGAAAAAGATATGCGCGTTAAAGTGCGGTGAACCCAACAGAAAACACGTCCCGTAAACGTTTACAGCACGAGCAAGAACTCTGTTCCAAGTTTCCGCGGCGCCGTCGTCTCCAGGCGCACGTGTGGAGGAGCATCCAACAGCAAAGAAACACAGACACCGAGGCGGGCGCGTGCCTAGCTGCTGCTACGCGGTTTTGTCACGCAGAATTCTTCACGCCTCAACTATCCTCGCGTTTTCTGCTTACTTTAAATCACCGCACGCTTCTCTCTTCCGACTAACGCGCTGCGCGCTAGCTTCCCCTTCAAGCCGCGGGGCTGACGAGGAAAATTATCGCGTGTAAGTTAGACTGATGCTTAACTCGCATGCAAGAACCAGACGTATGAGGTTTCTTCGGCCTAACTCGCCCTGAAGCAGTCTTCTTCCTTTGGCACCGCGAGGAACGTAACGGGTACACATCACGGCACGCGACGGAAGCGCGAATGGTATACTGTCAGAAAATGAGACGCAGGGAAAGCCTCGAGTCTGCGGTGGTGCTTCAAATGCAAACTTATTGCTCTAATTTGTTGTTTCACGCCTATTTCAGGGCACTAGAAAGAAGCGGGATGTTTGCGAGATGCGGATGAAAGCGTCTTCTATTTTGAGGCGTGCGCTGAGGTCCCAAACATACAATCCGTTCGTCTCAGAATGAAACAGTGTATACCTCTTCCTTTATCAAAATAGGCCGAAACCGCCTTTAAACCGTATATATATATATATATATATATATATATATATATATATATATATATATATATATAACACAACTCGTAAGTACTGTACAGTAATAGCTGTCCCACGTCAAATAGTCCGTGGACTGTCCGTCGACCAACTAAGAAAAATTTCCTTAGCTGGTAAGTGTAGTTATGTGCGCACATGAACTCTTTGTACCCAGACTAAATAAAAGTATTAAATGTGTTCTTGTAAGGCTGACTGAAGCTCAGCTCCGCTGTAATCACAACATACGATATTGTTGGAGCGCGGTTTATTAAAGAGGCATGTCTGCGTGCGAGCTCGCTTTCTTGTGTATTCGTCTCTGTATTTTCGTTTGAGTAAATGTGGTCTAGACGTAGTGCTCCTCACAGTGTTGAATTAAGCTTATGGCCACTCGACCACGCCGATTTATCCTTTTCGTGGCTGCTTTGCGCGTCGCTTTAGTTTATGCTACCGAACCCGAATCCTTTCTGCGATCACGGTCAAAATCTGTTTTGACGCGTACGGTTCGCTGGACATGTAGAGAGACCATTCCGCGAAAGAAACGTCTTGTCAGCTAGACAGGAAGCCCGAAACGGCTGAACTCGATCGAACCGACCAACCTTAAGCATGCGAGTGCTTCAGGAAGCCTTTCGATGGCACAGTCTAGCAGGGACTGATCGGGTAGGTTGCGCTCCGCTCATTCCGATCGTCGATAATGAATAATTCTCTGGCATCAGATTCTTCCTCATCTCACTCGCGTCATAAATTACAGCAGCGGTATTAACCTACTCCTGCGTGTCCTGATACGACTTCTCGGTGCTGGGCGCTCATCACCCTTCAAGAAAGGGCGTGGCTTCCTGGTGTGGCAGAGGAAGGAAGGCGCTCCGCCGGAAGGGGAAACGGGATTCGCCTACACCAAATCACTGCAGTTATGCGAGCATGGCGTGTCCTCTCGACAGTATTCCACACCTGCTGGCCAGCCATGAGGGAAAGGCCCTACTCACTCTATTGCCATGTTCGACTTAATAACTGTTAGGCACAACTGCACCCTCTGAGAGGAAAATAAGAATAAAATAGAAGTAAAGAACAAACGGAGAAGAAAGTGAAGTGAGTTCAATGGCTATGGTTGGAAGCAAGAACGGGAAGCATTAGACTTTCTGGCGGAATACCTCAAAAAACGATGAATTAGAGCGCGATACCAAAGATGCAGAAGCAGCGGAACCAATGTGAAGTAAAGCTCTATGCACAATGTAAAACGAAAAGAAAGAAAGAGAGAGAAAGAAAGAATTAAGTGACGAGCAGCTGCACTTAGCCATGTGTTGGGGCAACAATAACTACACAGTTTGGCTGTACTGAGCCACGGGTCACAGAGGACAACCAAACTTGTACCCGACTCACCGCTGGACATTTCGTTATCATGCCTGCCCAGTGATTCAATTGTGTGCAGTATGTGACGTCAGTTGCCTTGGATATTGTTTCACTAGGGTCACTGACAGGGGGCTTAGGCATAACATATTTCTGCTTAGACAAGGTAGGCCATCGTCTCATAGGCGATAGCTAATGACGCGGGCATTTCCGTGTAAATAATTTTCGGGTTTTTACGTGCCAAAACCATGATCTGATATGAGGCATGCCATAGGGGACTCCGCATGAATTACGACCGCATTGGGGTTCTTTAACGGCCCCTAAATTTACGTACAAAAGCATGTTTGTCTTTCGCTCCAATCGAAATGCGGCCGCCGCGGCCGGGGTCGGACCTGCGACCGCAGGCTTAGCAGCACAACGTCGCAGCTTCTAAGCTGCTGGGATGGGTGTTTTTCTGTGTTCGTTACTAGCTGCATGTTGTGAAGTTCCCTAAAAGAACTCGGTGCAAAGCGTTGAGCGCGCTATGGTACCAGCATTACAAGACGAAGGTGACTACGACTGATAAACGTCAAGGTCATATGCATGCAGCAAGTTGTCACTCGTCGATAATGTTTTTTTTTTTTTTTCGTGTTCTCGTTCCACGTATCGTATGAACGCAAAGGTTAAAATACTACCATTTAGTTCCAGCACTCTAGAGTCTTGCTTTCTGGCCATCCATTGTTGACGCAGTTCTACCTTCCAATTCCTAAATCTTATAAGTACATCCCGCCTGATCTTCTGCAGCATAATGAATACAACAGGCCAAATCTTGAAAGTATATATATATATATATATATATATAATTTTTATTTTCACTTGATCTTTAAAGTGCAGACTGTATGGCCGAGAGACTCGCAGTTCCTTCGTTCCCCGGCCCTCCCCTTCATTCAAACCCAGTGATTCTCAAAACGGCGCCAATGTGAACCGTGTCGGCCGCTCTCGCGTCGTAAAGGAAGGAAATTCTCAAGCCACGCGTAGGAAGACGCGTACAAACGGCCACAGGTCACAACCAGCGCCGTTCGTATACTAAATCACGTTTCCTGGAAGGCAGCCGCCGCGGCCGCCTTGACGGTGCGACACGGCGGCAGCGCCCTCGGACGACGTCCTCTAACGACGTCCGCGACTCGAGACAGGCGCGCTGACCCTCTGGGGACGACTCGCATCTTGATTGCGGCCGGAGGAACAAAGCAGCATCGGCTCGTCGCGACGCGTCACCCCTGCGGGAATGGCGGCCGATCGATCCGCTCGAGCGTCCACCGACACTTCCGGATAGAAGCGTCGCCTGGCAGGGACGTGCCTCACTAACGAAACGCTTCCCAGGTGTTGTCGGCTAGCACGTTCGGGCGGTTAGCACCCGGTATTGCGCGCGACTTCCTTTACATAACTATGGAACGAGATATTAGTTATTGAGCAAGTTTGGATGTCACCCATGTTTGATAACAGCTGGGTGCACCGTGCTGATTTCCATGGTGACACTTCTTGTGTGCTCGTGACTTCTGTCACTGTGTGTTGTGTTTGTTGTTGTCTTCATCTTTTGTAGTGTTTTACTGAGTAGTGTTTGGGGCTTTGAGATAGCCTGCCCCAAAGAGGGCTACTTTCTAACTTTAATTCACTTGAAAAAAAAAACGAAAAAGGAAACATTGGTTGCACGAAATAATGACCGCTACTTCCTGTGGCATGCATAATAATTGCAGTGTGACATCGACCCCAACATACTGTGTTCGTAGAACCAATCAGTGTACTTGCGCAAATGCCACAACATGAAATCTGATGCAAAGTCATAAATGTTGCGCACTACGAGACGTAGTTCCACGCAGAAGCATTAAACAGAGCAGTCGGAACCCGATGTAACACATTGTCTGGTTCTCTTTCATTTTCGTTTGCATGATTGCTTATTTGACGTTATTTTTTTTTCGTTTTTTTTTTCGTTTTTCACCTATTGATAAACTGATACTAAAATTCTCTCGACTTCCCATTATCGGTGTAATTTGGCAGACCACTTGTAGTCCTGTATAAAATAACAGCGCGCATTAATTACGTACTAAATTCACAGATGAGCAACAACGCTGCAGCTGTTGATGGATTGGGAGCTTAACGAATAATATAACGATTTACAAATCTGTAACGAACGGGGTAAGATATTCGAACGTGGTTACGGTAACTGTTGTCAGGATTTGTGGTAACTGCGTCGTCTTGTAAGCTTACTTATGTCAAATATCATGGCATTTCATGGGTTTTTCAGCAGCCAAGAATGGGAGACGCTAGTTTCACTGTTCCGCCTCCACGCCCGCTGCTAACGTCATGAAATACGCAAAACGTGCGATTCACATTGACTACCGCGTTCTCATCCGGGTTGCAGGAACCACTGACCCACTTCCTGCAGGGATAAAGTAATCACATGGGAGCAGATTATGATCAAACTGCACCGTTAAATTTACATTCAAAATTTTCTGAAATTTGTAATATTGCGCACAATGCAGGCGTATATTTTTTGCAAGGTTACCGCACAAACAACCCAAGAGCATGCTTTTTGCGCATCAAGGACAGAATCCACGAAGCTTTTCGTTTGTAGGTACTGTTTTCCAGTGGCCAGCTTCGCTAATGATATGTGTATACATCACCATCGGTTAACATCTGCTCTTACGAACAGTTCTAGCCGAAGTGTTCTTTTTTATTCTTCGTTTGTTTGTGAATATGGGCCCAGTATACTTTTCCGTTTCAAGTAAGAATACAAGAGGAATCGACTCACCGGTAACTAGCCGCGAATCTTGACAATCACGTTGGTTCTTGTAGATTCAACGTGAGGATCATGAGCACAGCTGATCAAATGTCTGCTAAACGATGAAAACAAACGATCGACAAGAGCCGTCCAGGCACTGGACATTCGTTATAGATGTTCCACTGTGATTTGGTGTGCCTTAAAAGTTTATGTTACAGCCGCAATTTTTTTTTCTTTTTTTTTGCGTTTGTAGAGCAAGCTACTGACGCAATTTGGATGACACACAAGGGGTAGATACAGGTACCACAAGCGCTGGACTCAACTTTTTTCGACTACAGCTCTCTACAACTCAGTGTTCAACTCAGTCGCCGTCCAATACCACATTTGATCCGTTCAATTTGAACTGGCAACACTCTCCACATTTCTATCAGCCAAGTAGCTCGTCTGAAAGCCGTTAGTGTGTCTCTTTCATTCATTTACAAAATCCATGGCGGGGTTGCAATGCACACTTCAGTAAGAAACCAACGGCATCCGCCGGCTGTTCATGGTGACACGCCCGCACCTCGGAGCAGCGGGCTGCCACTCCCTGCGCGCCTGACTTTTGATTCCGGACGGCCCACATCGTCCCGAGGCAGTGGCCGCAGAGACGGTGGACGCCAATGCCAGAATATCAATCGACGCTCGTCTCGCCGGCGGTGCGTTGAGCCGCGAGGCCGGGCTCGACCCGTCGCGTACCCGCCGGTGGCCGTGTGCTCTGGAGCGTGGCGAATGCCCGGCACCGCGGTCTGGCCGCAACCAGCCGATGATTCCGGGCCTTGCCGCCTTCCTGCGTGCAAAGCTCCCCGTTGTGCAACGCGCGCGACCGGCCAGCCGCAGGTGCAGCGCTGCGCGGCCAACGCATCACTTCGTTCTCTCCTGCGCCTTTTCTTTTCCCCCGATAGGGCGCAGTCTGTTTGTCTCTTTGCTTTCATGTGGGCGACCGGCCTCTGTTTTCCTCGTTCAATACATGCGCTGCGCGGCGGCGTCGCGCCACTTCTGTACCTGCCCCGTGCTGCTGCCGGTCTATAGCTATACCGCACAAAAAGGAGCCCACATCTTGCGAGCCCTGAGGTGGCGTGGCGCAATCTTCGGGGTCGCAGCCTCCCCGGCTCCTTATCGGTAGCATTGTCCGCCCTGAAGAGCTATGCCACCGCTAATGGGGCCGGGTAAGTGGATTCCCACATCTTGCTCCGTAAAATGCGCCCGAGTAATCCTTCGCGAGGCTTTTGGTTCGGATTTATAAGCGAGGTGTTCGTATCTGTCTGTAATCAAATTTTTTGTCTCCACTCCCGTTTACACGCGTGAACGCACGGGGGAGAGCATGCGCCTTCGCACTTGCATGAAGGCACCCGAAGTACACCTCTAGCTCCACGCGTGCACGTGCGCTTGTGTCGTTGCAATTGTCCGATTCAGTGAAGCATGAGACGGATAGCAGCGGGTCAGTGCAATGTTGTCAGAAGCACCAGCCCGCTGGACCTCTTTCTCACGTGCCCGCATTGTCTGTTCGGTTCCAGTCACGCTTAGCGTTGCACATACGACGCACCGTAGGTTGCTATCATCCAACAAGCCTGATGTAAGGCGAGAGTTAAAAACATAAGTGACAGGGAGGGACCGTTATCATGAGTGAGAACAGTAATGCCGGGTATTCGCTACGCTCAGCTTACATAATGTTACGCGACGGCAAACGCACAACTAAGCCGGTACCGGACGCCGGAAGTGAAGTCATATTTGTGGGTCACTGGGGAGACTGCGTTCATTGGTGAAATGACATCTTTTGAGTGCAAGCTGCCCTCTCCGAAGTTCACGTGCTACATGACGCCTTGCGGCAGAAAGTATGTTCTACATCCGCCGCCAAGGCCGTGAGTGATGGCACTGGCTAGAACTCCCATGGTTAACTCTAGTATGCATACATAAATACCCAGGAAAGTGGACTGGAAGACGGCCCCACGGTAGCTCAATTGGTAAGAGCATCGCCCATGTAATGCGAAGGCGGGGGTTCGTATACGACCTGCGGCCACCCGTTTTATCGTCCACTTTCCTTTTCATTTATTTATAATGTCTCCATTCCGATTAAATAAGCAAGTAATTTGCCCTATATGCTTTCTTTGTTGTCATTGTCTCTTGGCTTTATGTGGTTGTGAGTTACGGTTGTGAGGCCTGTTCTTTGTGAAAAAAGCGGGCCCCAGGGTTCCCCTTTTTATTGTAATTGCATCACACTAGGAACTGTTTACTCCTCTCATGGTATTAAGCTAGCAGTTTTGCTGAACGATACTGTGGCGACATGCGAATAGCTAGTTCAAAGTAATTTTTTGTACAACGGAGCTGTTGTACGCTAGGTTTTGGCGGTTTGTGTGCGTAGGCAAAAAAGATGGCGGCCACCCCAAAGCTCACGAACTGCCGATCCCGGTGGAAAAAACGGTGATAAAAGCGTATCGCCGGGTATACCCCAGCTGCGTTTAATCGCTAGTAGCGTCAAAACGTATTGTGATTTTAAAAATTCATCGGCCCTTCCACTCCATGAAGATGGTTAACCACCGATGCTGAAACGTGCAGCCTCGTTGTTTATCGCAGGGTTAGTCCCGAGGGATCATTAAGGTATTTCGCAATTATGAGGTTGCACAGACGTTCGGCTGCGACAGAGAGAACGACATCACTGACGGTAATCCCGCAGTCCGCCATTGTCACTTGCGTTCGATGTCTCGAGTTCGCTCAGCGGCGTGGTAAGCAGCATTCGCCCGCCATTGCCGCTTGCGATTCATCGAAATTTAATTGCTTCAAAATTAAATCTGTCCGTTACGTAAGACAATGAATAGCTCATACCTCCTTAAGCAATGACTCATACCCCCGTAAACGCGGCCTCCCCATTACGACGACAGAATATATAAGTGAAATCCGCCGGGGTGGCTTAGTCAGGCTAAGGCGTTGCGCTGCTGAGCACGAGATCGCGGGAGCGAATCCCGGCCACGGCAGCCGCATTTCGATGGAGGCGAAATGCGAGAACGCCCGTTTACTTGCGTTGTAGTGCACGCTAAAGAACCCCAGGTGGTCAAAATTAATCCGGAGCCCTCCACTACGGCGTGCCTCATAATCAGAACTGGTTTTGGCACGTAAAACCCCAGAAATAAGAAGAAGAAGAAGAAGAAGAAATTCTACGCTGGAATGATGAGCGGCAATGCATCCAGCTGTGGAAGAAGACGACGAGCGCGGGAGCAGTGGCACAAGTGTGTGCCGAGCACGAGCATGAGCCAACGATCCAGCTGCGGAAGAAGACTAGGACGCTCGAGCCAGTCCTGATGATGATAGTTTTTCTGTGGACAGGGGATTTTGCCTAGCCATATAAAGCTTAAAATTTAATTATGGGGTTTTACGTGCCAAAACCAGTTCTGATTATGAGGCACGCCGTAGTGGGGGACTCCGGAAATTTGGACCACCTGGGGTTCTTTGACGTGCACCTAAATCTAAGTACACGGGTGTTTTCGCATTTCGCCCCCATCGAAATGCGGCCGCCGTGGCCGGGATTCGATCCCGCGACCTCGTGCTCAGCAGCCCAACACCATAGCCACTGAGCAACCACGGCGGGTCATATAAAGCTTCGCTTTAAAAATATCGTAATAAAAAAAGTAAAACCGGAATATACACCGTTTAGTATGTATTGCGGTTTGACGTCACGGGCTGTATAGGCAAACCACGTAACCTTATCTCAGTTCCCTTCCACCCGTGCAGTGGGTAGGCCGCGTGCGGTGAGGACTGCGTAAGAACAGCGCGCCTTCAAAAAACACCGTCGTGAACAGAAGCGCGAATGTGCGCTGCGATGGCGGGCGGCACGTAATACGCACGAAGATCGTGCCGCAAACGCCAAGCGTACGCACCTTTGGTTGGATCACCCTTACCGACTCCACTCCCATCGTGCTGAGTTATTCGCCGTTGATCCTCCCTCCAAAGCCTTCCCAGTCTGAATACTTTTTCTAAGCATGCAGTGAATATCATTGGAGATATTGTGTCTCCTTCGGAGTACGATAAACCTCTCAATACGGCTTTCATAGATTATGAAAAGGCATTCGATTCAGTAGAGGCACTAGCAGTCATAGAGGCATTGCGTGATCAAGGAGTACAGGAGGCATACGTGAATATCTTAGGAAATAACTACAACGATTCCACAGCTATACATTGTTCTCCACAAGAAAAGTAGAAAGTTACCTATCAAGAAAGGGGTCAGGCAAGGAGACACAATCTCGCCACCGATACGATATATGGAAACAAAGCACTGCATGAGCGGAGGTCTGTCTGCGACGGCTGCTGTGAATCACGCCCACGTGTCACCCCCGCGTTGCCTCTCGCGATCTCCCGATTAGCGAGGCAAGTCGCGCCACACTTCGCTCTTTTTGCAACGTGCCGCACGAGACAGATTGTCCGCGCCAGCCAATATATGCCGAAATGAAAACACGTATAGAGCTGCACTTAAGTTCCGCTTTAGGGAGCATCGTAATCGTCGGTGAAATTTTCTAGCTCGATTCCTCCACATTGTTCTGTTTGGAAGATAACAGGAATATTTCGATGAAAAGAGAGTGAAAAAAAAGCGAACAGGGACACAGCGCCGCGGAAGACAT